>NC_134398.1:178591189-178855234 GCF_050003625.1 Haematobia irritans | reverse complement strand
AAAAAACAAGTAAGGAAAGTCTAAATTCGGGCGGGGCCGACTATATTATACCCTGCACCACTTTGTAGATCTAAATTTTCGATACCATATCACGTCCGTCAAATGTGTTGGGGCTATATATAAAGGTTTGTCCCAAATACATACATTTAAATATCACTCGATCTGGACAGAATTTGATAGACTTCTACAAAATCTATAGACTCAAAATTTAAGTCGGCTAATGCACTAGGGTGGAACACAATGTTAGTAAAAAAATATGGGAAACATTTAAATCTGGAGCAATTTAAAGAAAACTTCGCAAAAGTTTATTTATGATTTATCGCTCGATATATATGCATTAGGATTTTAGGAAAATTAGAGTCATTTTTACAACTTTTCGACTAAGCAGTGGCGATTTTACAAGGAAAATGTTGGTATTTTGACCATTTTTGTCGAAATCAGAAAAACATATATATGAGAGCTATATCTAAATCTGAACCGATTTCAACCAAATTTGGCACGCATAGCTACAATGCTAGTTCTACTCCCTGTGCAAAATTTCAACTAAATCGGAGCAAAAAATTGGCCTCTGTGGTCATATGAGTGTAAATCGGGCGAAAGCTATATATGGGAGCTATATCTAAATCTGAACCGATTTCAACCAAATTTAGCACGCATAGCTACAATGCTAATTATACTCCCTGTGCAAAATTTCAACTAAATCGGAGCAAAAAATTGACCTCTGTGGTCATTTGAGTGTAAATCGGGCGAAAGCTATATATGGGAGCTATATCTAAATCTGAACCGATTTCAACCAAATTTGACACGCATAGTTACAATGCTAATTCTACTCCCTGTGCAAAATTTCAACTAAATCAGAGCAAAAAATTGGCCTCTGTGGGCAAATGAGTGTAAATCGGGCGAAAGCTATATATGGGAGCTATATCTAAATCTGAACCGATTTGGATGATATTTTATATATCTAAATCTGAACCGATTTGGATGATATTTTACAAGTTTTTCGAGACTCATAAAATATTCGGATGTACGGAATTTGAGGAAGATCGGTTGATATACACGCCAATTATGACCAGATCGGTGAAAAATATATATGGCAGCTATATCTAAATCTGAACCGATTTTTTCCAAAATCAATAGGGATCGTCTTTGAGCCGAAACAGGACCCTATACCAAATTTTAGGACAATCGGACTAAAACTGCGAGCTGTACTTTGCACACAAAAATACATCAACAGACAGACAGACAGACAGACGGACAGACAGACAGACAGACAGACGGACATCGCTAAATCGACTCAGAATTTAATTCTAAGACGATCGGTATACTAAACGATGGGTCTCAGACATTTCCTTCTTGGCGTTACATACAAATGCACAAACTTATTATACCCTGTACCACAGTAGTGGTGAAGGGTATAATTAATTTCGTGACTGAATCAGAAAAAACTAATTTGTGTGTATAAACAGATCTCGTAACGTGACTTCTTGATCATTGAATAGTGTGGTTTATATGCAGCGTGGTTTATATGATATCATTTCTAAACCGGTAGAAAACTTGATCACGAGATAACGGATGCAGCACAAATGAGCCGCCACAAACGCTATTGAAGTTCCAAAAAATTACAGAGCTCACCTACACACAAAAAAAAAAACGAACACTTTTCCAATTAAAATTTTAATTGAGTTTTAAAAAATATTCAATTAAAAATTTAATTGATTCAACAAATTTTTTAATTGAAACAAAAATCAATCACAAAAATAATAGTATCAATTAATTTTTTAATTGGATCAATTAACTTTTTAATTGACCTTCAATTAATGAAATGTCTGTAATTAATTAAAGACATTTCAATTAAAAATTAATTGGATCAATTAATTTCATGATTGAATCAGAAAAAAAATTTTTGTGTGTATGCTCAAAAAATATAGAATCGGAAGAGCCAAGAAGTTGCTTCGCTGGTAGGAAAATGCCAGAATTTGATGTCCGTCCGTCCGTCTATTGAAATCACGCTAACTTCCGAACGAAACAAGCTATTGACTTGAAACTTGGCACAAGTAGTTGTTATTGATGTAGGTCGGATGGTATTGCAAATGGGCCATATCGGTCCACTTTTACGTATAGCTCCCATATAAACGGACCCCCAAATTTGGCTTGCAGACCCTCCAAGAGAAGCAAATTTCATCCGATGCGGCTGAAATTTCGTACATGGTGTTAGTATATGATCCTTAACAACCTGAAATTTGGTACATGGTGTTAGTATATGATCCTTAACAACCATGAAAAAATTGGTCCACATCGGTTCATAATTATATATAGCCCCCATATAAACCGATCCCCAGATTTGGGTTGCCGAGCCTCTAAGAGAAGAAAATTTCAACCGATCCGGCTGAAATTTGGTACATGGTGTTAGTATACGGCCTCTAACAACTATGCAAAAATTAATCCACATCGGTTCATAATTATATATAGCCCCCATATAAACCGATCCCCAGATTTGGCCTCCGGAGCCTCTTGGAAGACCAAAATTCATCTTATTCAGTTGATATTTGGTACGTGGTGTTAATATATGGCCTCAAACGCCCATGAAAAAATTGGTCGAAATCGGTCCATAATTATATATAGCCCCCATATAAACCGATCCCCAGATTTGACCTCCGGAGCCCCTTGGAAGAGCAAAATTCATCCGATTCGGTTGAAATTTGGTACGTGATGTTCGTATATGGTATCCAACAACCATGCAGGAATTGGTTCATATCAGTCTATAATTATATATAGCCCCCATATAAACCAATCCCCAGATTTGACCTCCGGTGAATTTTGGAGAAGCAAAATTCATCCGATCTGGTTGAAATTTGGTACGTAGTTTACGGCCACTACGTATGCCAAAAGTGGTCCATATCATTCCATAGTCATATATAGCCCCCATATAAACCTATCCCGAGATTTGGTTTTGGAGCCTCTTAAAGGAGCAAATTTCATCCAAGTCAGTTGAAATTTGGTACATTGTGCCAGTATATGGCCGTTAACAACCGTGCCTAACTAGGTCCATAGGGTCTATAGTTATATATCCCTCAGATAAATCGATCCCCAATCACACAAAAATTGGTCCATATCAAGCTTATAATTGTATATAGCCCCCATATAAGCGACCCCCATATTTCAATTTTGTCTAATATATACCACGTATGGACTAACTAACAATTTAGAAAACGATGTTAAGAAGTTTTAAGATACCACAACCCAAGTAATTCGATTGTGGACGACAGTCTTTCGATGAAATTTTGCGCACTTAAAGAGTGGTAAATGAGATTACTTTGTGGCCAATTTGACTCCGATCGGTTAGTAAATTAGGGTAATCTGACCCCATTTATCAAAATCGGACGATATATGGGAACTATATCTAAATTTGATCCGATTTTTTTTTTTTTTTTTTAAATTCAATAGCGTTTGTCCGTGTGCCAAAGAAACGTCATGTGCAAAATTTCGTCAAAATCGGTTAATAATTGTGAACAACAAATACTTGTACAGAGAGACGTGCGGACGGACACCAAGGGCTAGTTCGACTCAGGAGGTGGTTCTGAGTCGATCGGTATGTATTTTATGGGGTATTTCTGGTAGGCACATTTTTTGGCAGATCAAAGTTATTAACAAGTTGGCTAATAAGTCCCCGGTCTAAAAAAGAAAAACACATTTTTTTTGTCAAAATTCGTTTTTATACCCTCCATCATAGGATGGGGGTATATTAACTTTGTCATTCCGTTTGTAACACATCGAAATATTGCTCTAAGACCCCATAAAGTATATATATTCTGGGTCGTGGTGAAATTCTGAGTCGATCTAAGCATGTCCGTCCGTCCGTCTGTTGAAATCACGCTAACTTCCGAACAAAACAAGCTATCGACTTGAAACTTGGCACAAGTAGTTGTTATCGATGTAGGTCGGATGGTATTGAAAATGGGCCATATCGGTCCACTTTTACGTATAACCCCCATATAAAGGGACCCTCAGATTTGGCTTGTGGAGCCTCTAACAGAAGCATATTTCATCCGATCCGGCTGAAATTTGGTATATGGTGTTGGTATATGGTCTCTAACAACCATGAAATTTGGTCCACATCGGTCCATAATTATATATAGCCCCCATATAAACCGATCCCCATATTTGGTTTGCGGAGCCTAAAAGAGAAGCAAATTTCATCCAATCCGGCTGAAATTTGGTACATGGTGTTGGTATAGGGCCACTAACAACCGTGCAAAAATTGGTTCACATCGGTCCATAATTATATATAGCCCCCATATAAACCGATCCCCAGATTTGGCTTGCCGAGCCTCAAAGAGAAGAAAATTTTATCCGATCCGCCTGAAATTTGGTACATGATGTTGGTATATGGTCTCTAACAACCATGCAAAAATTGGTCCATATCGGTCCTTAATTATATATAGCCCCCATATAAACCGATCCCCAGATTTGGCTTGTGGAGCCTCTAAGAGAAGCATATTTCATCCGATCCGGCTGAAATTTGGTACATGGTGTTGGTATATGGTCTCTAACAACCATGCAAAAATTGGTCCACATCGGTTCATAATTATATATAGCCCCCATATAAACCGATCCCCAGATTTGGCTTGCGAAGTCTCCAAGAGAAGCAAATTTCATCCAATCCGGTTGTAATTTGGAACATGGTGTTAGTATATGATCTTTAACAACCGTGGCAGAATTGGTCCATATGGGTCCATAATTATATATAGCCCCCATATAAAACGTTCTCCAGATTTGACCTCCGGAGCCTTTTGGAGGAGCAAAATTCATCCGATCCGGTTCAAATTAGGAACGTGGTGTTAGTATATGGTCGCTAACAACCATACCAAAATTGGTCCAATCACACAAAAATTGGTCCATATCGGTTCATAATCATGGTTGCCACTAGAGCCAAAAATAATCTACCAAAATTTTATTTCTAGAGAAAATTTTGTTGAAATTTTATTCGGTTCATAATAAAATTTCCATCATTGTCAAAATTTTATTTCTATAGAAAATTTTGTCAAAATTTTATTTCTATAGAAAATTTTGTTCAAATTTTATTCGGTTCATAATCAGGTTGCCACTTGAGCCAAAAATAATCTACCAAGATTTTATTTAAATTGTATTTCTGTAGAAAATTTTGTAAAAATTTTATGTCTACTTTGTAAAACTGATTTATATACGTATTGGATCGATGTTTTTTGATTTAATATATACCACGTATGGACTTACATACAAGCGTTACCGCAACTTAAGTAATTCGATTCTGGATGGCAGTGTTTAGAAGAAGTTTCTACACAATCCATGATGGAGGGTACATAAGCTTCGGCCTGGCCGAACTTACGGCCGTATAAACTTGTTTTTCTATAAAAAATTTTTTCACACTGAATTATTTACGTATTTAATCGGAATTTTTTGTTAAATATTTAACCCGTACGGACTAACTTACAATTTAGAAGACCGTGTTAAGAAGTTTTAAGATACCTTACCATCGGCAAGTGTTACCGCAACCCGAGTAATTTGATATTGGAGGGTACATAAAATTCGGCCAGGCCGAACCTACGGCCGTATATACTTGTTTCTTGTTCATATGATACCGTTTTGCCGCGATTTCGAGCTTCAAACGCTCCAATAACGCCATATAGTCACTGTTGATGGTTTTTCCCTTCTCAAAATAATCGATAAAAATTATTCCATGCGCATCCCAAAAACTGGGGTCATTACTTTGCCAGCGGACTTTTGAGTCTTTCCACGCTTCGGAGACGGTTCACCGGTCGCTGTCCACCCAGCCGACTGTCGATTGGACTCAGGAGTATAGTGATGGAGCCATGTTTCATCCATTGTCACACATCGGGAAAAACTCGGGTGTATTACGAGTTAACAGCTGCAAACACCGCTCAGAATCATCAACACGTTGTTGTTTTTGGTCAAATGTGAGCTCTCGCGGCACCCATTTTGCACAGAGCTTCCGCATATCCAAATATTGATGAATGATATGACCAACACGTTCCTTTGATATCTTTAAGGTCTCTGCTATCTCAATCAACTTCATTTTACGGTTATTGAAAATCATTTTGTGGATTTTTTTGATGTTTTCGTCGGTAACCACCTCTTTCGGGCGTCCACTGCGTTCACCGTCCTCCGTGCTCATTTCACCACACTTGAATTTTGCATACCAATCAATTATTGTTGATTTCCTTGGGGCAGAGTCTGGAAACTCATTACCAAGCCAAGTTTTTGCTTCCACCGTATTTTTTGCCTTCAGCAAACAGTATTTTATCAAAACACGAAATTCCCTTTTTTAATTTTTTTTTTTCACAATAACAAAAGTTGCTTCACAAAAGACGCTCTATCTCACAAACTAATTTTCAAAATTTTCTAAAATTAACCATAAGTTTTCTTCTGGGTGGATTCACTGTTTTTTCAGTGTATTATCATTCTGACGATTGAACAAATTTCAATTAAATTGTATCAATTAATGTCGTTATTAGTTAAGAAAAAATGTTTTAAAGACAATTAAAATTAATTGCTTGACAATAATAATTTGCATAGCATTACGTCCCATTGTGCACCGCATACTACTGTACAACAGTTTTATTGTATTTTGTTCTCTTTATTTTTTGTTGGTTTCAAATGCTTTGCAGCATTTTTGCGTATTATGTATTTAGACAGAGTTTAAATGTGTCTTAGTATTTGCTAAATAAGCCTATCAAAGTGCGAGAGAGAGATAGAGTAAGAGGAACCAAGAAACACACCAGAAAGCAAGAGAGTGTGAGATGAAAAAAATATGAGTGTGAGAGAGAAAAATAAACAAAACCCAAAAAGAAATGAAGGCAGGCATATTGTTAACCTTAAATATTTTTAAAGGAAACCAATGCTAAATGTTCCGGTTATATCTGTTGGTTTTGCAATATGAAAAGGTTTTTGGCCGGAAGGTTTAATGGCCAAAGGCATGATAGTCATTCGGACAAAACCACACTTCTATACGCATACACATACGCACGCACATAGGCATATAAAGCAAACTTTTTGTCACAAACAAAAGGTCTCACACAATATTCCCAAAGACGTGATCGACCATCAGATACACCTCATTTTATAATGGCACCACTATAAATGTTCCTTGGAAAAATTTTATATAGTTTGAAATTAATTAGAAAATATATGCATAAGATTTAATATTAAAAAATATATTTTCATTCTCGTAATGCGATTATCATTAAGACTGTAAGTAATTTGTTTTTATTTGTCCCCATTAAGCTTAAATATGATTTTCGTTGGAAGCATTCCACCATTTGTATTTATTTGTTTTCTTAACAACTTCTTCCTATCTTCTATTCTATCTTCGTAGATAATTTCTATTTTGTTTCCATTTTTGATTATTCCCCCTTATCTATAGATCTGTAAACCGTTTTGGACTCCTACCTCTTGGTTTGCTTTTAATCGATGGATTCTTCGTACTAATCTAAAAAATTGTTCATCGAGCAGTAACGTAAGTTGTTTCTGCTTGTTAGTCAATATGCTTTGCAAGGCTACATGAGAAATTCACCAGCTAATTTTTGCCAAATATAGAGAGCAATATTTCGGGCATGATTCAAATTATTTTTATGCACTTTTTTATATTTAGATTTTTTTTAACAAAAATATAAATAAGAAGATCTCATATGGGAAAATGGACAATATATTAAACCCCTGGTAAAAAAAGTGTAGCCAACAACGCAATGAGTATGTTCGTTTTGGACACGGAAGTATTGTAAAATCGCCTCAAAAGCTATGAATTTTAGGACTTGCAATGCACTGAAACAAATATAGACTCAATATAATTGACTATGCATGCAAAATTTTAGGTCACGCATTGTGCACGTTATTACAACAGATAGGCCGTCTGTCATGCTACAGCCTTCAATAATTGTGCTATCATTCTGAATCAGATCAGATTCAATTTTTGCCTGCACGCAGGTCAACTCCCAAGATAGGCTATATCTATCAATGTTTTGGTATGTTGTAGCAGCTAACTTTTGGATTACAAATCAGTTTTTCTCCCTTAGATCACATGTTTAAGATTCTTCCAAAACTCTAAGAAAAATAGTTCTTTTAGACACAGAATTGGATGCAGCCCCATTGTAGAATCCTTAAATTTATCTACGGGAAATGTAGCATTTGAACCGATCTGTCATCAAGCATTGCGGCTATAACGAAGAGTTATCAAAAAAACAAGTAAGGAAAGTCTAAAGTCGGGCGGGGCCGACTATATTATACCCTGCACCACTTTGTAGACCTAAATTTTGTTGGGGGATATATATATAAAGGTTTGTCCCAAATACATACATTTAAATATCACTCGATCTGTACAGAATTTGATAGACTTCTACAAAATCTATAGACTCAAAATGTAAGTCAGCTAATGCACTAGGGTGGAACACAATTTTAGTAAAAAACCAGTAAGGAAAGTCTGAAGTCGGGCGGGGCCGACTATATTATACCCTGCACCACTTTGTAGATCTAAATTTTCGATACCATATCCCATCCGTCAAATGTGTTGGGGGCTATATATAAAGGTTTGTCCCAAATACATAAATTTAAATATCACTCGATCTGGAAGAATTTGATAGAATTCTACAAAATCTATAGACTCAAAATTTAAGTCGGCTAATGCACTAAGGTGGAACACAATGTAAGTAAAAACCAGTAAGGAAAGTATAAAGTCGGGCGGGGCCGACTATATTATACCCTGCACCACTTTGTAGATCTAAATTTTCGATACCATATCACATCCGTCAAATGTGTTGGGGGCTATATATAAAGGTTTGTCCCAAACACATACATTTAACTATCACTCGATTTGAACAGAATTTGATAGACTTTTGCAAAATCTATAGACTCAAAATTTAAGTTGGCTAATGTACTAGGGTGGAACACAATTTTACTAAAAAAATATGGGAAACATTTAAATCTGAAGCGATTTAAAGGAAACTCCGCAAAAGTGTATTTATGATTTATCGCTCGATATATATGTATTAGAAGTTTAGGAAAACTAGAGTCATTTTTACAACTTTTCGACTAAGCAGTGGCGATTTAACAAGGAAAATGTTGGTATTTTGACCATTTTTGTCGAAATCAGAAAAACATATATATGGGAGCTATATCTAAATCTGAATCGATTTCAATCAAATTTGGCACGCATAGCTCCACTCCCTGTGCAAAATATCAACCAAATTGGGCCAAAACTCTGGCTATTAGAATCATATTAGTCCATATCGGGCGAAAGCTATATATGGGAGATATATCTAAATCTGAACCGATTTCAATCAAATTTTGCACACTTAACTGCACTACCAATTGTACTCCTAGTGCAAAATTTCAAACAAATTGGGCCAAAACTCTGGCTATTGGAATCATATTACTCCATATCGGGCGAAAGATATATAGGGGAGCTATACCTAAATCTGAATCGATTTCAACCAAATTTGGCACGCATAGCTACAATGCTAAATCTACTCCCTGTGCAAAATTTCAACCAAATTGGGCCAAAACTCTGGCTTTTAGGACCATATTAGCCCATATCGGGCGAAAGATATATATGGGAGCTATATCTAAATCAGAATCGATTTCAACCAAATTTGGCACGCATAGCTACAACGCTAAATCTACTCCCTGCGCAAAATTTCAACCACATTGGGCCAAAACTCTGGCTATTAGAATCATATTAGTCCATATCGGGCGAAAGATATATATGGGAGCTATATCTAAATCTGAACCGATTTCAACCAAATTTTGGCACGCATAGCTACAATGCTAAATCTACTCCCTGTGCAAAATTTCAATCAAATTGGGCCAAAACTCTGGATTTTAGGACCATATTAGTCCATATCGGGCGAAAGATATATATGGGAGCTATATCTAAATCTGAATCGATTTCAACCAAATTTGGCACGCATTGCAACAATACCAAATCTACTCCCTGTGCAAAATTTCAACCACATTGGGCCAAAACTCTGGCTATTAGAATCATATTAGTCCATATCGGGCGAAAGATATATATGGGAGCTATATCTAAATCTGAATCGATTTCAACCAAATTTGGCACGCATAGTAACAATGCTAATCTACTCCCTGTGCAATATTTCAATCAAATTGGGCCAAAACTCTGGCCTTTAGGACCATATTAGTCCATATCGGGCGAAAGATATATATGGGAGCTATATCTAAATCTGAACCGATTTCAATCAAATTTTGCACACTTAACTGCACTACTAATTGTACTCCTAGTGCAAAATTTCAAACAAATTAGGCCAAAACTCTAGCTTCAAGGACCATATTAGTCCATATCGGGCGAAAGATATATATGGGAGCTATATCTCAATCTGAATCGATTTCAACCAAATTTGGCACACATGACAATATTACCAATTGTACTTTTTATGCAAAATTTCAAGCTAATCGGCGTAAAACTCTGGCTTCTGGGTCCATATAAGTGCATATCGGGCGAAAGATATAAAGGGTGATTTGTTAAGAGCTTGATAACTTTTTTTTTTAAAAAAACGCATAAAATTTGCAAAATCTCATCGGTTCTTTCTATCTTTGGTCCATGACATTTACTTTTTGAAGATAATTTCATTTAAATGTTGACCGCGGCTGCGTCTTAGGTGGTCCATTCGGAAAGTCCAATTTTGGGCAACTTTTTCGAGCATTTCGGCCGGAATAGCCCGAATTTCTTCGGAAATGTTGTCTTCCAAAGCTGGAATAGTTGCTGGCTTATTTCTGTAGACTTTAGACTTGACGTAGCCCCACAAAAAATAGTCTAAAGGCGTCAAATCGCATGATCTTGGTGGCCAACTTACCGGTCCATTTCTTGAGATGAATTGTTCTCCGAAGTTTTCCCTCAAAATGGCCATAGAATCGCGAGCTGTGTGGCATGTAGCGCCATCTTGTTGAAACCACATGTCAACCAAGTTCAGTTCTTCCATTTTTGGCAACAAAAAGTTTGTTAGCATCGAACGATAGCGATCGCCATTCACCGTAACGTTGCGTCCAACAGCATCTTTGTAAAAATACGGTCCAATGATTCCACCAGCGTACAAACCACACCAAACAGTGCATTTTTCGGGATGCATGGGCAGTTCTTGAACGGCTTCTGGTTGCTCTTCACTCCAAATGCGGCAATTTTGCTTATTTACGTAGCCATTCAACCAGAAATGAGCCTCATCGCTGAACAAAATTTGTCGATAAAAAAGCGGATTTTCTGCCAACTTTTCTAGGGCCCATTCAATTCAAAATTCAATGATTTGCAAGCGTTGCTCGTTAGTAAGTCTATTCATGATGAAATGTCAAAGCATACTGAGCATCTTTCTCTTTGACACCATGTCTGAAATCCCACGTGATCTGTCAAATACTAATGCATGAAAATCCTAACCTCAAAAGAATCACCCTTTATATGGGAGCTATATCTAAATCTGAATCGATTTCAACCAAATTTGGCACGCGTAGCTACAATGCTAAATCTACTCCCTGTACTCTACAAATTGGGCCAATACTCTGGCTTTTAGGTCCATATTAGTCCATATCGGGCGAAAGATATATATGGGAGCTATATCTCAATCTGAACCGATTTCAATCACATTTTGCACATTTTACTATACGACTAAGTCTTATGTTTGTACAAAATTTCAAGCAAATCGGTATATAACTCTGGCTGCTGGGGCCATATTAGTGCATATCGGGCGAAAGATATATATGGGAGCTATATCTAAATCTGAACCGATTTCTTCCAAAATCAATAGAGTTCTATTCTGACCCAAATTATGAACATGTGCCAAATTTGAAGGCGATTGGACTTAAATTGCGACCTAAACTTTGATCACAAAAATGTGTTCACAGACAGACGGACGGACGGGCAGACGGACGTGGTTATATCGACTCAGGGACCCACCCTGAGCATTATTGCCAAAGACACCATGTGTCCATCTCGTCTCCTTCTGGGTGTTACAAACATATGCACTAACTTATAATACCCTGTTCCACAGTGTGGCGCAGGGTATAAATATTTCATGGTTGAATTATGGTGGTGAGAATTTGAGACTCGGTCGAAAAGCAAACATGTTGAAAATAACATCAAATTTTAGAATCATTAGAGATTTGTTCGAATTGGCAACCTTCGGGCCAAATTTTGGCTTTCAAACGGCCAAGAATGTCATCACAAGCTGCAGGTAAAAGGCTCTGCGGTATTTTGGTCTATTTGCGGCAAAGCGCCGTCTAGAGAAGATCGCCAATCTTGCTCTCCCTCAAGCCCCAAGGCGCAAAAGTAAAATGGATTTAGATCCGAAGATTTTGGTGGCTACTATACGGCCGAAATAAAGCGAAGAATATCGTTTTAAAGCCTTTTTTGGTTGACGCGGAGCCACCGTGGTGCAATGGTTAGCATAACAAGCCTTGCATACACAAGGTCGTGGGTTCGATTTCTGCTTCGACCTAACACAAAAAAGTTTTTCAGCGGTGGATTATCCCACCTCAGTAATGCTGGTGACATTTCTGAGTGTTTCCAAGCTTCTCTAAGTGATTTCACTGCAATGCGAAACGCCATTCGGACTCGGCTATAAAAAGTAGGTCCCTTGTCATTGAGCTTAACATGGAATCGGGCAGCACTCAGTGATAAGAGAGAAGTTCACCACTGTGGTATCACAATGGACTGAATAATCTAAGTGAGCCTGATACATCGGGCTGCCACCTAACCTAACCTTGGTTGACGCGTGTTTAGTTGGATGGTGCTGGGACCTGTCGTAAAGTAAAGTTTGTCTGGCCATGGTTTCAATACATTCTTTGGAGCATTTGCCCGATATAGTAAGGTATTTATTTTGATTCCATGGTTGATGAATACGACGTTGGAATTTGGAATTCTTTTGACCAATCGAAAGTGAAAATTTTAGTAGACCTCTTTGGCAACTAAAACCAATCATTTTTGTAATGATTTGTCATTGGATAATTTTAAATTCCATAACTGGATTATTTCCTCTCAGTAATGCTGCTTTCGGAGTGTTCTATGTGATTTCTCCGTAATTCAAAATGCCGTTCGTACTCAGCCATAAGAAGATCCCTTGTCAATGCGCTTAACATAGAATCGAGTAGCACCTCATTGATAAGAAAGGAGTTCACCAGCTGTGGTATCACAATAAACTCAATAGTCTTAGTGAGTCTAATACGATCAATACCAAAATCTTTGAATCCAAGTAAACTTTTTTTGAGAGTATTGTTTAACAGGCCAATCGATTAACCGAAACGTCTAGATGCAAAAATTGTGTTTCATTTTTTCTGCTAAAAGAAACTGCATAACATTTCCAATTTAATTTCACATAAATACTCGAAATTCTATAATAGAAAATTTAAACCTCATTTATTGTAATTCACAAACTCCCGTTAAGATTTGGATCCTTTAGGCCATAAATCCATCAAAGGATTCAATGTGGCAGCATATTTTCATAACAAACTTTTTCCAAGAGTCCTATTCACACCCACCCAAGATCAACCCGAAGGTTGTAAGGCCTAGTAGTCAGAATACGTCAGGCAAGTTTCAAAGGGATTAACATTCTTTCCTCTTTGTTTTCTCAGCACTTTGCAAGGACAACTTCCCAAGTTGGTCTATGTAAAGGAATTGTGGGATAAAAAGCAAGCAATGTAAAAACTAAAAGGATTATGTTTGTGGTGATGTCCATATGCCGCATGGACATGAAAGAGAAACTAATTGATGTTTGTCCTGGCGTGGAGGAACTGAATGAAAAAGAGATTTAATAAGTGTTTCCAAAAAGCATAAAGGGTTTGTAGTAATAAAGCATTTCATTTGAATTGGTCGAGAGGAAAACTGAACGAATCCATAGAGAAACAGGTCAGCTAAGGTCAAATTTGCATGTTTGGTAACTTCCACATGTACTGTGGATTAAATGGGCGACTATTAAACATCAAAATTTTTAAGAGAATTTCTATGGGTAGTGGATCATGTTTAAACCTAAATTTTCTTGTCCTAGTAAGAAAGCATTCAAAAATAGGAGCTATTTTTCAATACTTTATTTTAATGACGATTTTACTTGAAACATAGAATAATTTCTACCTGTAGTCGAGTCTGCATTAGGAAATTAAAGTTGTCAGTAACACCTTTTTAAAATATGTTGATATCACATGAAGAATAACAAGTATATCCGGCCGTAAGTTCGGCCAGGCCGAATCTTATGTACCCTCCACCATGGATTTCGTAGAAACTTCTATTAAAGACTGTCATCCACAATCGAATTACTTGGGTTGTGGTATCTTAAACCTTCTTAACATCGTTTTCTAAATTGTGAGTTAGTCCATACGTGGTATATATTAGACAAAAAAGTTATGTATAGGTAAGTCTACAAACAATTACGAATCGATATGGACTTTTTGCACGATAGGTAGAGAGCCAGAATTGAAATATCCCAGCAAAAAAAGAGTCGCCAAAAGAGTAATGAAAATGTTCTTTTTGGATCCGGAAGTGGTGCAAAATTGAAGCAGAAGCGATGAATTTAACATGGACTTGTCATAGGACGGAAGTCGTCCGTTGCACTGAATTTGCATCACTTCTTTAGGTGTGATCCGAATTCAATCTTTTGGATGTAAATTAAAAAATTCTGTGATATTTTGTCAAATAAATAATTTTTATAATATTTTGTAATTTTTAATGGATTCTAACGCTTGTCGGAAACGTTTGACATCAACTATTTCAAAAATTTACAATTTTTTCAAATTGGATTTAGCATTTTTTGCGGCAAAATTTAAATGATTTGTACCATTTTATGAATTCTTACTCTGTTTTTAACCTATTTGAAAAAAAAAAAAAATTAAAATTACCCATTAAAAGTATGAAAAAACCAAGTAATAAAAGATTGAATTAAATGAACTTCCTGGGTAGTTAAAATAAAGAACATCATTGGGAGTGCATCTTCTGGAAGTGCTTTTAAAGTTGTGCCTTTGGAAGAACTTCCAAATTTTTTTGCTGGGATGGGGGTCGCTTATATGGGGGCTATATATAAATATGAACTTGATACAAATCAATTTTTGTGTGATTGGGGATCGATTTATCTGAAGGCTATATATAACTATAGACCGATATGGACCTAGTTAGGCATGGTTGTTAACGGCCATATACTAGCACAATGTACCAAATTTCAACTGACTCGGATGAAATTTGCTCCTCCAAGAGGCTCCAAAACCAAATCTCGGGATCGGTTTATATGGGGCTATATATGTTTATGGACTGATATGGACCACTTTTGGCATGGTTGCTAAATATAATATACTACCACCACGTACCAAATTTCAACCAGATGCGATGAATTTTGCTTCTCCAAGAGGCACCAGAAGTCACATCTGGGGATCGGTTTATATGGGGGATATATATAATTATGGACTGATATGAACCAATTCTTGCATGGTTGTTGGATACCATATACTTACATCACATACCAAATTTCAACCGAATCGGATGAATTTTGCTCTTCAAAGGGGCTCCGGAGGTCAAATCTGAGGATCGGTTTAATGGGGCCTATATATAATTATGGACCGATTTCGACCAATATTTGCATGGGTGTTTGAGCCATAGCCATATATTAACACCACGTAACAAATTTCAACTGAATCGAATGAATTTTGCTCCTCCAAGAGGTTCCGGAGGTCAAATCTGGGTATAGATTTATATGGGGGCTATATATAATTACGGACCGATATGGACCAATTTTTGCATGGTTGTTAGATACCATATACTAACACCACGTACAATATTTCAACTGGATCGGATTAAATATGCTCTTCCAAGAGGCTTCGGAGTTCAAATATGGGGATCGGTTTATGTGGGGTCTATATATAATTATGGACCGATATGAACCAATTTTTGCATGGTTGTTAGAGACCATACACTAACACCAGGTACCAAATTTCAACCGGATCGGATTAATTTTGCTCCTCCAAGAGGCTCCGAAGGTCAAGTCTGGGGATCGGTTTATATGGGGGCTATATATAATTATGGACCGATATGGACCAATTTTTGCTTGGTTGTTAGAGACCATATACTGACACCACGTACCAAATTTCAACGGGATCGGATGAATTTTGCTCCTCAAAGAGGCTCCGGAGGTCAAATCTGGGGTCGGTTTATATAATTATGGACCGATATGAACCAATTTTTGCTTGGTTGTTATAGACCCTATATTAACACCACATACCAAATTTCAAGTGGATCGGATGAATTTTGCTACTCCAAGAGGCTCTGCAAGCCAAATCTGGGGGTCGGTTTATATGGGGGCTATACGTAAAAGTGGTCACATCTGGGGATCGGTTTATATGGGGGCTATATATAATTATGGACTGATATGGACCAATTCTTGCATGGTTGTTGGATACCATATACTTACATTACGTACCAAATTTCAACCGAATCGGATGAATTTTGCTCTTCCAAGTGGCTCCGGAGGTCAAATCTGGGGATCGGTTTATATGGGGCTATATATAATTATGGACGATATGGACCAATTTTTGCTTATGGACCGATATGGACCAATTTTTGCTTGGTTGTAAGAGAATATATTGACACCACGTACCAAATTTCAACTGGATCGGATGAATTTTGCTACTCTTAGAGGCTCCGGAGGTCAAATCTGGGGATCGGTTTATATGGGGCCTATATATAATTATGGACCGATATGAACCAATTTTTGCATGATTGTTAGAGACCATAGACTAACACCACGTACCAAATTTCAACCGGATCGGATGAATTTTGCTTCTCCAAGAGGCTCCGGAGGTCAAATCTGGGGATCGGTTTATATGGGGGCTATATATAATTATGGACCGATATGAACCAATTTTTGCATGGTTGTTAGAGACCATATACTGACACCACGTACTAAATGTCAACTGGATCGGATGAATTTTGCTCCTCTAAGAGGCTCTGGAGTTCAAATCTGAGGATCGGTGTATATGGGGGCTATACGTAAAAGTTGTCCGATATGGTCCATTTGCAATACCATCCGACCTACGTCAATAACAACTACTTGTACCAAGTTTCAAGTCGATAGCTTGTTTCGTTCGGAAATTAGCGTTATTTCAACAGACGGACGGACGGACATGCTCAAATGGACTCAGAATTTGACCACGACCCAATATATATATATATATATATATATATATATATATATATATATATATATATATATATATATATATATATACTTTATGGGGTTTTAGAGGGTTTTAGATTTCGGTGTGTTACAAACGGAATGACAAAGTTAATATACCCCTATGGTGGAGGGTATAAAAATGGACCAAATGGGCCAAACCTAACAGCATTTCTACTTCATTTTGTGTAAATTGAGTGTCCTAAAATTTAGGACAAAATCCTTCGTATCAAATCTATATTTATACCCTTCACTGGGTATAATAAGTATGTAACGGCAAGAAGGAAAAGTCTGAGACCCATCATTTCGTATACTGATCGTCTTAGAATTGAATTCTGAGACGATTAAGCCGATGTCCGTCTGTCTGTCCATCCGTGTACAAAGTACAGGTCGCTGTTTAAGTTCGATCGCCCACAAATTTGGAATAGAGTATTCCTTCAGGACAAAGACAATCGCTATTGTTTTTTGAAAAATCGGTTCAGATGAAGATATAACTGCCATATATATATTTATTACCGATCTGGTCATATTTTATGAGTCTCGAAGAACGTGCAAAAATCGAATTATCATTTTACCAATGCTGGCTTAAGTTGGTTGAAATCTTTTCAGATTTAGATATAGCTTCCATATATATCTTTCGACCGATTTAGACTCATGTGACCGAAGAGGTCAAATTTTAACACCGATTCACGTAAAATTTTGCACAGAGAATGGAATAGATATTCTACCAATCCTTGCTTAATTTGGTTGAAATCGGTTCAGATTTAGATATAGGTCCCCTATAAATCTTTTGTCCGATTTAGACTCATGTGACCCTAGAGAACAAAGTTTTACTCCGATTTATGTAAGGCTATGCATAGGGAGTAGAATTTATATTATAGCTATCCATGCCAAATTTGGTTAAAATCGGTTCAGGTTTAGATATAAGCCCTAGTAACCAGAATTTTGTCTTTATTTCCTTCAAATTTTGGGCACAAAGAGTGCAATGGATGATCAAGTGTGCTATATTTCGTTGAAATCTGTTCAGATTTATATATAGCTGCCATATATATCTTTCATATAACAACCGGAGACCAAATTTTCTTTTCGATTTACTTGAAATATTTCCCTGAGAGTATAATGACGATTTTAGCATTGTGTACCAAATTTAGTTCAAATTGGTATAGATTTTGATATAGCTCTCATATATATCCACGCCTGATTTGGGGAAATGTGGTAGAAAATTTTTTTTTTTATACCCACATCAACGGAATTTTACTGCAAGTAATTTTATTTTACACCGAAGAATGTTCGCTCGATGTGGCCAAATATTGTTACTAACCCGACAATTGACTACATATCTTGGTGAAATTTATTTGTATATGAGAATGTAAACCTTTTGTGTAGCTCCCAACAAATTTGAAAGAGGTGAGATGGTATCAAAAATGTTAGTCTACATAGTGGTGAAGGGTATAATATAGTCGGGCCCGCCCGACTTTAGACTTTACTAACTTGTTTTATTAATGCACCCACTATCCTAGTAGTTACGAAGGGTATAATTAGTCGTGGCTGGTGTCCTAACGACCTTGGAAAAACTTTAAGTTCACACAGTTTTCCATTCAATATTTATGCTGCAATATCATTTAACTTCTTCTAAAAAAAATACGGCAAGCAAAATTTGCGATGCCAGCATTTTCATTTAAAATAACTACTAACAGACTCAGTCATCAAAAACCATTGCCAAGCTAAAAAACTAAAGTAGAACATCAAGGGCAAAAAATTTGCAGGGGAAGCAGATTTTTTTTCTTTGATTGCTGAAGCAATGAATGCTGTATAATTAACATCATTTTGTTGAATGTGTTTTCAACAAAAAGGGGTTTGAATTTCAGCACATCCTTCATGCCATTAGTAAGCTAAAGCATCACTTCCACATCTTAATTTTCTATGATTCATTTGTAACAAAAAAAAACGATCAGTGTTTTTTTATCGTTTACATATTCTTTTTTCATTCTCCTTATCTTTGAGAAAAATTTACAAAATAATTGCGAAATACTTTTTAGAAGTATGAAAATTTCCCAACAATTTTTTCTCCTCTGCGATACCAAAAAAGTTGGAAAGTTTTTGGTCTAATTTTTGCAATGAATGAAGTTTAATAGTCTGAACAAAAACTCCCGCAAAAAAAACACAAAAATTCCTACAACCATGATAGTGATTTGAACAAATACAACTTAACACGACAAGTTTTATATTCGTACATGAATAACTTCAATTAGATTAATTTACCATGAATAATATATAGAGTCATAAAAAGAGATCTTATAAATATTACTCCAAGGCAGGGATGGAAAATACAATATTTAATAATGTACGAAAAAGGTATTGGTTGAGCGAAAAAGTAATTTCACCAAATTTCATCAAAAATTCCATTGGAAGATTATTGTCAAAAGCTCCTTTATACTGAATTTTAAAGAAAATAAAATTTCATTTGTCAACTCCTTAATTTAAAAATTTTTTTAGTTTTCTATCCGCTTACAAAAACCACCGTAGTATTGTAATCACTGATGCCATACGGTAGAATTCCACCAAAAGTGGTAGTTTTTGTTTTACTAATTTTGACAAAATTTTCTATAAAAAGAAAATTTTGACAAAACTTTCTATGGCACTAAAATTTCGACAAAATTTTCTATAGATATAAAATTTTTAACAAAATTTTCTATAGAAAAAAAAATTTTGACAAAATTTTCTATAGAAATAAAATTTTGACAAAATTTTCTGTAGCACTAAATGTTTAACAAAAGTTTCTATAGAAAAAAAATTGACAATATCTTCTGTAGAAATAAATTTTGACAAAATTTTCTATAGAAATAAATGTTGACGTAATTTTCTATAGAAATAAAATTTTTACGAAATTTTCTGTAACTCTAAAATTTTGAGAATATTTTCTATAGTAATACATTTTCACAAAATTTTCGATAGAAATAAAATTTGACAAAATTTTCTATAGAAAAAAACTGTTGAAAAAATTTTCTATAGAAATAAAATTTTTACAAAATATTCTATAAAAATGAAATTTTTAGAAAGTTTTCTATAGCAAAAAATTTGATAAAATTTTCTATAGAAATAAAATTTTTACAAAACTTTCTATAGAAATAAAATTTTTACAAAATTTTCTATAGAAATAAAATTTTTACAAAATTTTCTATGGAAATAAAATTTTGGCAAAATTTTCTATAGAAATAAAATTTTTAAAAAATATTCTATAAAAATGAAATTTTTACAAAATTTTCTATAGCAAAAAAATTTTGATAAAATTTTCTACTAAATTTTTAACAAAAGTTTCTATAGAAAAAAAAATTTTGACAATATCTTCTATAGAAATAAAATGCTGACGTAGTTTTCTATAGAAATAAATGTTGACGTAATTTTCTATAGAAATAAAATTTTAACAAAATTTTCTATCGAAATAAAATTTTGACAAAATTTTCTGTAACTATAAAATTTTGACAAAATTTCCTGTAGCTATAAAATGTTGACAAAATTTTGTATAGAAATAACACTTTGAGAATATTTTCTATAGAAATAAAATTTTAACAAAATTTTCTTTAGAAAAACAAGTATATACGGCCGAAATTCGACCAGGCCGAATCTTATGTACCCTCCACCATGTATTGCGTAGAAACTTCTACGAAAGACTGTCATCCACAATCGAATTACTTGGGTTGTGGTATCTTAAAACTTCTTAACATCGTTTTCTAAATCGTTAGTTAGTCCATACGAGGTATATATTAGACAAAAAAGTTATGTATAGGTAAGTCTACAAATAATTACGAATCGATATGGATATTTTGCACGATACGTAGAGTGCCAGAATTGAAATATGAGGGTCGCTTATATGGGGGTTATATACAATTATGAACTTGATATGGACCAATTTTTGTGTGATTGGGGATCGATTTATCTGAGGGCTATATATAACTATAGACCGATATGTATACACTAACACCACGTACCAAATTTCAACCAGAACGGATGAATTTTGCTTCTCCAAAAGGCACCAGAGGTCAAATCTGGGGATCGGTTTATATGGGGGCTACATATAATTATGGACTGATATGCACCAATTCCTGCATGGTTGGTGGATACCATATACTAAAATCACGTACCAAATTTCAACCGATTCGAATGAATTTTGCTCTTCCAAGGGGCTCCGGAGGTCAAATCTGGAGATCGGTTTATATGGGGGCTATATATAATTATGGACCGATTGCGACCAATTTTTGCGTGGGTGTTTGAGGCCACACATTAACACGACGTCTAATTTGATTGCCACTAATTGAACTACGAGGAAAATAAGAATATCCAGAAGAAGAAAGAAAATACCAAATTTGTGGTGTTTTAATAAAATATATGGTTTTATTGAAACTGCAATCGTAATTTGTCTGAGTGAAAACGCTAAATAATTTTTTTTGTAAAGTGGTGACACTTTTCCTCTCCGGCATGAAGAGAGGGATGAAATTGCCTGAATAATTTTCAGTGTGGCATTATAGCGGTTTCCCCTACAAATATATCACGGTTATCGCCGAAAAGGAATTTAGAATTTTTTTTGGATAAAGTTTTGTTCTATTTTTAACCAGAAAATTAATGCGTCAAATTGTTATGTGGGACAAGTACGAAATATTTATTGTTTTTGTGGTGGTTTTATAAAATATTTGGTTTTATTGGAATCGCAAAATAATTTGTCTGATTAAAAAACGCTAACTAATTTTTGTTTAGTAAAGTGGTGACACTTTTCCTCTCTGGCATGAAAAGAGGGATGAAACTGTCTGTATAATTTTCAGTGTTGTATTATAGCGATTTCCTCTGCAAATATAGCACCGTTGGTGTTATCACCGCAAAGAATTTGGAAACTTTTTTTGGGATTAATTTTATTTTATTTTATACCAGATAAATAATGCGTTCTTTGAGATAAGGATGAAATATTGAATTTTTATATTTTTTCGGTGGAGTTTGGTCATTTGCAGTGATAGTTGAAACTTATTTTAAAAAGCTAACTACAGTGGTTAATATTGTGCAGTCAGGATTTCCTAAAGTCTCACTTCCGACGGTTGTAACATGGCAGAACCCATTCTATTGCATAAATTTAAAAAATTTGCGGCATTATTTTTAGAATTTGAGAAGGAATACAATGCGATGTCTAGTACTGAACATACTATGTATACGGTAGAACTTCGTAAGGAAGAATTTAAAGGTTTGTGGAATAAGGTCAAGGCATCTTTCGAGAAATTTAATATAGATTGTGATTGTTCCGAAGAACAGGAAAGGGAGGCATCTGACCTGTTTAGACAGTGTCGGGAAGCATATATAACATGTGCTGCAGAAATGGGTCAACTTTCTCAAACTTTTTTAAACAGGTCAGTTCTCACGTCGACAATACTTCCCGCTAGTCAGAATACCCCTCAGCCAGGGGAGAATCGAATTAACGATCATCGGTTGCGGTTGCCCCCCTGCACCACAGAGATTTTTCACGGTGACTATCTTTCTTGGCCATCTTTCAGGGATATGTTTACGGCAGTTTATATCGATTGTCCGTCTATAACGCCTGTCGAAAAATTGTTCTATTTGCGTCAAAATACGCAAGGGGAAGCATTGGAAATCGTGAAGAAGTCACCTTTGACTAATGAGGGATTCGAAGTTGCTTGGAATAATCTTAAGGATAGATACGAGAATAAAAGAATCCTCGTGAATAGCCAACTGAAGACCCTCTTTAATTTATTACCCGTTAAATCAGAGTCCGCAAAAGAAATTAAAAGGCTCCAAAGGGAGATAAACAACTGCATAACTTCTCTACAGTTGCATGAAATTTGTATTGATAGTTGGGACCCAATATTTGTCTTTTTATGTTCAACAAGGCTTCCTTATCCTTGTGGGAACAGACCGTGGAAAATAAGACGGAGATCTCCAAATGGGCAGATCTCGATAAGTTTTTAACCGCTAGATTCCAGTCGTTGGAAACGGTTTTTGACTTTTCACATTCGGATATCAATGAACAGTCCATGAGATTGGACACTTCGCAAAGGAAGGTGAAGACTTATCAGGCTAGTACCAATAGAATTATTTGTTATGCCTGCTCCCAGGAACATTTTCTGAAAAATTGCAGAGAATTCTTGAGAATGAATCATGAAGATCGGTTTGCTATTGTTAAAAATAATAACCTCTGCATAAATTGTTTTAGCAATCGACATAAGCTGAATCAATGTCCCAGTAAACTTATTTGTGAAAAGTGTAGTTTGAGACATAATACATTATTGCATCGTGAATCGCAAATATCGTTACCTACCATTTCCAACAGGGTCGGTACGGAGGTCCCTTCAACAAGCCATGTATCTTCTTCGGGTACATCTTCAAGTGAGCAACGTATTCAAAATTGTTTTGCTAGGACGTCTAAGCATGTTCTCTTGGGGACTGCCATGGTGAATATTAGGGTGAAAGGAATCATTTACAGTGCTAGAGCATTATTGGACCCGGGATCACAAGCTTCATTCATTTCGGAGAGACTACAGAGACGGATTGGTTTACCTACTACCAAGGTGAACGCTAGGATATCGGGTTTGAATAACGCGTTGGCAGGACTGACACAGAAACAATGTATTTTTGAATTGACTTCAGATAGCGACGAAGACATCAGAGTTGAAGTGTGTGGTTTGGTACTGCCCCAACTTACAGGTAAACTTCCAAGTTCGTCGATTTCGCTTCCGGTAAATATTTCTTTGGATGGTATAAAATTAGCGGACCCATATTTTGCAAAAAGCGATCAAGTTGACGTTTTGATAGGTGCGGATGTCTATCCACAGATTATTTTGGACGGAATGCAGCGGAATGTGCTTGGTTCTCTCGTGGCCCAGAATACAGTATTTGGTTGGGTATTAACTGGGCAACTTTATTGTGAAAGACATAGTTCGGATACTACCGTTTCCTTTTGCACCGAGGTTTTTTTGGGCCAGCAATTAGAAAAATTTTGGAAATTGGAAGAGCCTCCAAGAGCTTCTATGATGACAGAAGAAGAGACTTACTGTGAAGAATTATATCAGAAAACGACCAGGAGGTCTCAAGATGGACGTTTTATAGTATGTCTTCCTTTTAGGCCTCAACATGCAGACGGGAAAGGTTTAGGATTATCGCGGACAAAAGCATTTAGACAATTTATGCGGAATGAATCGTCTTTGTTAAGGAAACCAGAATTGAAAGAGATGTATGATGCCGTGATTGGTGAATATGAGTCTTTGGGCCACATGGTTAAGGTAGATGAACCCAGCGGACAGGGTACTAATTTTTATTTACCTCATCACGCTGTAGTGAAGCCTGAAAGGACATCGACGAAGCTAAGAGTAGTGTTTAATGCTTCTTGTCCAACTTCTAGTGGCATGAGTCTAAACGATATCCTATACCCTGGACCTGTTTTACAAAACGATTTGGTGTTGTTGATTGTAAGATGGCGTTTTTATCGTTATGTATTTAACGGTGACATTGAAAAGATGTATCGTCAAATACTGGTGGATGATAGACATACACGATTTCAAAGAATAATTTTCCGGACCGATCAGAAATTTTCTGTTCAAGATTTCGAACTGAAAACAGTGACTTTTGGTATAAATTGCGCACCGTTCTTAGCTATTCGGAGTTTGTTGCAACTGGCCAATGATGTAGAAAATGATCTTCCTTTGGCAGCAAGGATTTTAAGGAACATGATGTATGTTGATGATGCACTCGCTGGAGCACATGAATTATCTTTGGCAATAGACGCTAGGAACCAACTGATCGCGGCTTTATCTTCGGCGGGATTTTCTATGAGAAAATGGACATCGAACGATGAACGTATATTGACAGATATTCCCGTCGAGGATCTTTTAAGTGAACATTTTTTGGAAATCGATGAGGATAGCAAGGCAAAAACATTGGGCATTAGATGGAATGCCAAGAAAGATATTTTCTATTTTTCGGTAAAGCCTATAAGTCGAAAGGGTGATTTTACAAAAAGAGAGGTGTTGTCCATAATCGCTACACTATTCGATCCTGCAGGTTGGTTGGGACCTATAATAATTGTGGCAAAGATGTTGATGCAAAAAATATGGACTGAGAAGACGGATTGGGATGAATGTTTGTCCGAGTCTAGTACCCTTCGGTGGCGTCAGTTCATTGATGATTACGAGCATATAAACAATATTGAATTGACACGTTGGATAGGATTTAGTCCAAATTGTCAAGTGGAAATTCATGGATTCTCCGACGCCTCTGAAAAGGCTTATGGGGCATGTGTTTATGCGCGGATAAAGTCCGTTCATGGGGCTATTCAGACCCATTTGTTGCTTGCGAAATCGAGGGTGGCTCCTGTGAAGACTATTTCCCTCCCACGGCTGGAACTTTGTGGAGCACTTTTATTAGCGGAACTGATAGATGTTTTAAGGACCGACTTGAAATTAGATAGCAAGAGTATAAAATATGCTTGTTGGTCTGACTCTACGATCGTACTGGCTTGGCTTCAAAAGCCTCCTGCTTCATGGACTACTTTTGTTTCTAATAGAGTGTCGAAGATTGTTGACTTGGTGGGGAAAGACTGTTGGGGACACATTGCTTCAGAGCATAACCCGGCGGATATACTTAGTAGAGGGCTTCGAGCACAAGAATTGGATGGGAATACCTTGTGGTGGCATGGACCATCGTTTATAAGGGATTCGAATTATGGGGCATTTCAATCTCAGGATGAATTTCACACGGATGAGGAATGTCGTGGTATTACTGCCCACTTCTCCTATATTAGCGATTTTGAAGATATTCTTGTTCGATTCTCGTCCTATTCGAGGGCGTTACGGGTAATGGCTTACGTCTATAAATTTATTTCATTGTTAAAAGGGAAGTCGCCACCGATGATAGACCTGCAGGTTTCCTTTAGTGAGCTGCAATTTGTGAAAACAAGCCTTGTTGTTGTTGCACAAAAAGTATACTTTCCGAAAGAATATTTCAGTTTGACCAATGATAGTCCTCTGCCTACGTCAAGCAAACTGCTTAGTTTGAACCCTTTCATCGATAAAGAGGGTGTGATCCGAGTGGGAGGACGATTATCCAATGCAATTTCTTTGTCATTTAATGAGAAACATCCAGTCATTCTGCCGAATGAAAGCAAATTTTCACGTCTCTTGATCAACTTTATTCATGAAATTACATTGCATGGAGGAAATCAGTTAATGCTTAGAGTACTTAGGTCAGAATTTTGGATCCCAAGGGCTAAGAATTTGATAAGGAATGTTATAAGAAACTGCAGAATCTGCACTATTTGCGCGAAGAAATCAAAGGAACAGATTATGGCAGCTTTGCCAGTGTCCAGAACTATCCTTGACAGACCTTTCACACGAACGGGCGTGGATTTCGCTGGCCCATTTGACATTAAAAATTATACAGGTAGAGCTTGTTTGATAACTAAAGGTTATGCTTCGATTTTTGTTTGTTTTGCCACCCGAGCTATTCACTTGGAAGCTGTTAGTGATTTAACAACGGCCACCTTTCTCGCAGCATTTGCCAGATTTGTTTCTCGACGCGGTTGTCCAAAGGAAATGTTTTCGGACAATGGGACGAATTTCGTGGGAGCCGCAAGAGCATTGCGGGTTGAATATCGGAATTTTATTCGGAATATGAGTTCAGAAGTTGTTCACTTATATGCGAATAATGGGCTAGATTGGCACTTTAACCCAGCAGGCGCACCGCACATGGGGGGCCTTTGGGAGGCAGGCGTCAAGTCTTTCAAACATCATTTTAAAAGAGTTGCATTTAACTTAAAGTATACCTTTGAAGAATTTTCGACCCTGTTGGCACGGATTGAATCATGTTTAAACTCGAGACCCCTTTGTCCATTGTCGGAGGACGTTTTTTGTCTTGATGCTCTGACCCCCGGACATTTTCTAATTGGTGGTCCCCTTTTGTCCCCCCCCGAACCGAGAATCAGTGAGGCTCCTATTTCTATTATAAATCGATGGCAGCGAGTAAAAGCAATAAACCAAAATTTGTGTGTACGTTGGAAAGAGGAGTATTTGAGAGAGATTATTAAGCGAAGTAAATGGAAAACAGATGAAGTAAATGTGAAGATAGATGATATGGTTGTTATTCGTGACGACAATTTGCCGCCCAACGAATGGAGATTGGGCCGTATAGCAAAGGTTTTTCCTGGCGCGGACGGGAAAGTCAGGGTTGCAGAGATTCGAACGTCGAAGGGACTGCTAGTAAGACCGATAGTTAAACTGGTTCCTCTTCCTATGGATTAAGCAGAACCTATCCGTCAATTACATTTTGTTTTTTTTTTCTTTTTTTCTTTGTTTTTTCAATATTTTTAGAATCATGGTTAAGGCGAAGAAATATAATTCAGAGAGCCGCGGAAATAAGCAGAGAATTGTATGTCGAGTGTGTTTAAAAGATCACCCACTTAGATTTTGTAGCAAATTCTTGGCGATGAATTATTCGGAGCGTATGAGGATTGTGTCGATATACAGACACTGCGCAGGTTGTCTGGCTCACGATCATACATGGCGCACATGCAGTAGTGAAGGTCGATGTAAGAAATGCGGCGATATGCACCACACTTTACTCCATAAGCCGGGACCACGTTCGGCCTGTAGGGCCATAAAAAGTGTGGTAAAGAGATTAGGACCTCGTTCGTCTAAGTCTCAAACTGATTTAGGACCTAGTTCGTCCTAATCCGACCGCAAAGATGGACCTAGTTCGTCCAAATCCAGACACAATGAAGGACCTAGTTCGTCCGAAATCAGGAATAAAGATGGACCTAGATCGTCCTCGAAGGGGTCCAGACACGTTGTGCCATATACACGCAGAGAGACCAGTATAGTAGATATCAAGGGAGTTATGAGATCTGATATGACGTATAGTATACAAGAGACTGTGATGCTCCGTCCGACGGCAATGGTTAAAATTATTTGTGGCGATCGGCATATATGTGAACGAGTTTTAATAGATCAAGGTTCTGAGATAACTATAATTGACGAGTCGCTGGTCCGTAAAATCGGTCTAAAGGTTGTCAAAATTGGAAATCGATTCAGATGCGCTTTGCAGCTTCGTGGATGCCACGACGTCAGTAGTACCGTCGAAACCTATGCTGAAGTTCGTAAAAAGTTCACCATACAAACGCCAAGGAAATCAGTGGACTGTCGTATACTTGAAGAGTATCCTGGATTGCAATTAGCAGATCCTCTGTTCTACATGTCGGCTGCTGTGCACCTATCTTTAGGAGGAGATTTGTATTCCAAGATTATACGCAACGGGGTCGCCGGTGGAACACTCGGGAAACCTCTTGCCCAATTTACTATATTCGGGTATATAATCTCTGGATCATGTTCGTCTTAACTCTAGATTATTATTTTCACTTTACGTAAAAAAAAAACACATATCATTAAATTGCCATTTTGAGAATTGCAGAATACTGCAAAGGGGCCGGAATGTTGACGTTGAGAGATATCATGAGTCAACAGTTTTGAACTTTAAAAACAACGCCATCTATAAATTCAACTGGGTGACTTTCTCGCAAAAATTATGAATCAGTTGCTGTAAGATATGGCCACATAGCGAGGAGCTTGGGACATTTTTGTTATATATTAAGTTTAACATTTCTTTTATTATGAATATTTACTTGAATGTATGTAGGTGTGAGTGGATTAGAAGAAGTCAAACCGCGCGGTCATAGACCATTGTATTGAACTTTATTAAAAAAGCCCATTGTATTGAAAAGAGAAGCGTGTAAATTATATATAGTGTTCTGAACAATAATTAAAAGAAATTATAGTTTAATAAAATACTTTGGAAAATAATAAACTAGTGAATTGAAACATAAAGGTGTCTATTATTTGGCTGCATATTCCCTGCGTGCGGTATTGTGACTCTCTTTTTTTTGTTTTGTTGGCTCCTATAGTACTCCGCCGGTGTATCACGAAATACCCTTTACTAGGGGAAGTTGAACACACCGCGTACCAAATTTAAACTGAATCAGATGAATTTTGTTCTTCCAACAGGCTCCGGAGGTCAAATCTTGTGATCGGTTTATATGGGGCTATATATAATTATGGACCGATGTGGACCAATTTTTGCATGGGTGTTTGAGGCCATATATTAACACCACGTACCAAATTTCAACTGAATCAGATGAATTTTGTTCTTCCAACAGGCTCCGGAGGTCAAATCTGTGGATCGGTGTGGACCAATTTTTGCATAGTTGTTAGAGACCATATACTTACACAATGTACCAAATTTCAGCCGGATCGGATGAAATTTGCTTCTCTTAGAGGCCAAATCGGGGGATGGGTTTATATGGGGCTATATATAATTATGGACCTATGTGGAGCAATTTTTGCATGGTTGTCAGAGACCATATACTAATACCATGTACCAAATTTCAGCTGGATCGGATGACATTTGCTTCTCTTAGAGGATCCGCAAGCCAAATTTGGGGGTCCATTTATATGGGGGCTATACGTAAAAGTGGACCGATATGGCCCATTTGCAATACCATCTGACCTACATGAATAGCAACTACTTGTGCCAAGTTTCAAGTCGATAGCTTGTTTCGTTCGGAAGTTAGCGTGATTTCAACAGACGGACGGATGGACGGACATGCTTAGATCGACTCAGAATTTCACCACGACCCAGAATATATATACTTTATGGGTTCTTATAGCAATATTTCGATGTGTTACAAACGGAATGACAAAGTTAATATACCCCCCATCCTATGGTGGAGGGTATAAAAATTTTGACAAAATTTTCTATAGAAATAAAATTTTGACAAAATTTTCTGTTGCTATAAAATGTTGACAATATTTTCTATAGAAATAAATTTTGACAAAATTTTCTATAGAAATAAAATTTTGACAAAATTTTCTATAGAAATAAAATTTTGACAGAAATAAAATAAAAAAAAATGTGAAAAAAATATTCTATAGAAATAAAATTTTGGCAAAACTTTCCGAAGAAATAAATAATATTTTTTTTTGTAAAGGATGTTTAAAATTTCAACGGCCGATGTTGATTTTGAATAAAACACAAACTATTTAGGAAATTATTGTAATATTTGTAATAATTATTATGATATATTAGTAATACTAATATATCATAATAATATTTTATTATGATATATTAGTATTACTCAATTATGTATGGAACAAAATATCGGGCAAATGGGCGCCGCGACCTCGGTGGCACACCTTCATCCGATGGTCCAAATTTTCGATGACGCTGAGGAATAATGGAGGTTCTATGCCGTTAATGTGCCGAATTATCTCATCCTTTAGCTCTTGAATTGTTGCTGGCTTATCAACGTACACCTTTTCTTCCAAATAACCCCAAAGAAAAAAGTCCAACGGTGTCAAATCACATGATCTTGTCGGCCAATTGACATCCCCATTACGTGAGATAAATCGTCCATTGAATTTGTTGCGCAAAAGAGCCATTGTTTCGTTAGCTGTGTGGCAAGTGGCACCGTCCTGCTGAAACCACATATTGTCCACATCCATATCTTCCAATTCGGGCCATAAAAAGTTCGTTATCATCTCACGATAGCGAACACCATTCACAGTAACTACCTGACCGGCCTCATTTTGGAAAAAATACGGCCCGATGATGCCGCCAGCCCATAAACCGCACCAAACAGTCACTATTTGTAGGTGCATTGGTTTTTCGACAATCACTCTTGGATTCTCATTCGCCCAAATGCGGCAATTCTGTTTATTAACGAATCCACTGAGGTGAAAATGTGCCTCTTCACTGAAGATGATTTTCCTCGAAAATTGATCATCCACTGTTGCCATTTCTTGGAACCATTTAACACGTTGTTGGATTGTGTATCTCTCCATGTTTCAAATTGAGTAATTCTGAAATGGAGAAATGTCAAATAAAATTCGGAAAAAAAACTTGGCGTTTAGGTGTGGTTCACATTCAACATCGGCCCTTACAATTTAACCACCCTTTAGTTTTTGGTACGATGTGCAAATCTTGGAAAATAATTTTTCTCAAGTTTAAACTGTGACTTTAATGGTTCGCATTATTTTGTTTCACGATCGATAACTTCTTCTTCTAGAAAGTGTTTGTGTGAAAGCGATGTATATAGAATACCATGCATGTCGACCAAAATATTCTTGAAATTCAAGAAAATTCTTCCCGCATGAACTTGTTAAAATATTTCGTCAAAACATATTTGTTGTTTTGATCTCCGCTTAAAACCATTTCGTTGGCTAAACTACAAGAGTAGCTTAACCAATAGAAGAAAAAACTAACAATAAAAAAAACGAAATTTGTCAAAACTATTGTACTATAAATCTGATCGGCTTGAAACTATATACACAAAAGGTACTGAATCATTTGCGGGGGTACTGCAGTACTGACCAGGGTGAAAAAGTATTGAAAAAAGTACTATAGTACTGCATTTTCCATCCCTGCTCTAAGAGCAGCCATGATAGGCAAATTTTTCAAACACAAGAGGAAAAGAGGGAAAGAAAAAATGTTTAAAATTTTCTAAGGTTGTTTTTCTTTTGTAATTTAGGAAAAAAAATATTTCAAAATGGCATTAGATAGCTTCTTTACCCAAAATGTTAATAAAATTCAATTGTCCGTATTCTAATAGACAGGAAATTCTAATCCCTTAAAGTTTGCTCTTAAAATCTGTTTCAGTTCATTTACTCCTTTGTTTTTATGTCATTGACAGGTTCACTTTTAAGACAACAACAATTTTTCATACTGTCATTAAATTTTTAGTCCGGTCTTGCTTGAACGCTGTTTCCCTAAAGACCAATAAAATGTTAAAAATCAATTTTTTTAACTTCAGTTACCATTGAGTTGGCATGAGTCCTTTGGGTTATTTCAGTTAAAGGAGTTCTGATAACAAAAAGGGGGGTAATTTGGTTGGTACATTTTCTTTTATTTGCTCCAAAGTGAGATGGGTAAAAATGGAGTAATTATGGCAAACAATACTCTCGGTATTGTATGTTTAAACAAAGGCTGGGAGTTTCCATTTAAAATCTACCAAAGGCATTGCTTTTCTTCAAATGGTAATGAAGCTATTTGTCAATGAAGGGATGGTATTTTCATGTTTCTGTTCTAATAGCCTACATAGGTATGTGGAGTCGGTTTAAAATGATGAAAACTTAATATCACCCCAAGGCAACTTTCTGTTTTTCTACCATTCACTAGTACTGTGGTACAGGATACAATAAGTTTGGATTTGTGGATTTGCATGTTACACCAACAAAGAGCAGTCTCAGACTCATTGTTTAGTATACAGATCGTTTTAGAATTAAATTCTGAGTGGATTTAGCGATGTCCGTCTGTCTGTTCATGTATTTTTGTGTGCAAAGTACAGATCGCAGATTTAGTCCGATTGTCCTCAAAATTGGAATACGGTCTTATTTCCGCTCGAAGACAATCTCTATCGATTTTGGGAAAAATAGGTTTTGTGCAATTAAAATGACCCTTGCTTTATATCTTCTATATATATAAAATTCAAAGTACGATTGTTTATTTGTATGTTCCGGGTAAACTTTCAGAGATCGTAGAGGGCGCACATGTGGTGAAAAGAGGGCACATCATTTTTTGATACTTGGTCCGCAGGGGGCCTACCCTTTTTCCGAGTTTTTGAAAATTGGACCAAAGTTGGTATCTAGATAAAGATCCGCTACTTTATTTTTCAATATTTGGTCGCGGAGGGGAGCCTCCCCTTTGTCCGACTTTTTTAAAGTACAGTGAAAAATCTAAAATTCTCTAATTTATCTGAGATTTACAGATAACATGCGATGAGATTATGAAATTAATATGGGGTACCTTTTGTGTTCATATGTGGTCGGGGAGGGTGACCTCCCTCTTGCCACTATTATTGAAAATTGGACCAAAGTTGCCCCATTTGCCTGAAATTTTCATTGAAGGTTGGGGTTGGCATCTGGACAAAGATACGCTACTTTATTTTTCGATATTTGGTCGCGAAGGGGGGCCTACCCTTTGTCCGACTTTTTTTTTAAAGTACAGTGAAAAACCAAAAATTCTCCGACTGCAATTTTACGGAAAAACTGGGTGAGGTTATAAAATGTATATCAGAATGTTAATTTTTTATACCCTACACCATAGGATGGGGGTATATTAACTTTGTCATTCCGTTTGTAACACATCGAAATATTGCTCTAAAGTATATATATTCTGGGTCGTGGTGAAATTCTGAGTCGATCTAAGCATGTCCGTCCGTCTGCTGAAATCACGCTAACCTACGAACGCAACAAGCTATCGACTTGAAACTTGGCACAAGTAGTTGTTATTGATGTAGGTCGGATGGTGTTGCAAATGGGCCATATCGGTCCATTTTTACGTATAGCCCCCATATAAACGGACCCCCAAATTTGGCTTGCAGACCCTCTAAGAGAAGCAAATTTCATCCAATCCGGCTGAAATTTGGTTCATGGTGTTAGTATATGGTCTCTAACAACCATGCAAAAATTGGTCCGCATCGGGTCATAATTATATATAGCCCCCATATAAACCGATCCGCCGATTTGGATTTCGGAGCCTCTAAGAGAAGCAAATTTCATCCGATCCGGTTGAAATTTGGTACATGGTGTAAGTATATGATCTCTAATTGCCATGCAAAAATTGGTCGAAATCGGTTCATAATTATATATAGCCCCCATATAAACCGATCCCCAGATTTGGCTTGCGGAGCCTCTAAAAGAAGAAAGTTTCGTCCGATCCGGCTGAAATTTGGTACATGGTGTTAGTATGTGCTCTCTAACAACTAAGCAAAAATTGGTCCACATCGGTCAATAATTATATATAGCCCCCATATAAAACGATCCCCCGATTTAGCTTGCGGAGCCTCTAAGAGAAGCAAATTTCATCCGATCCGGCTGAAATTTGGTACATGGTGTAAGTATACGGTCTCTAATGACCATGCAAAAATTGGTCCACATCGGTCCATACTTATATATAGCCCCCATATAAACCGATCACCAGATTTGACCTCCGGAGCCTCTTGGAAGACCAAATTTCATATGATTCAGTTGAAATTTGGTACGTGGTGTTAATATATGGCCTCAAACACCCATGCAAAAATTGGTCGAAATCGGTCCATAATTATATATAGCCCCCATATAAACCGATCCCCAGATTTGACCTCCGGAGCCCCTTGGAAGAGCAAAATTCATCCGATTCGGTTGAAATTTGGTACGTGGTGTAAGTATATGGTATCCAACAACCATGCAGGAATTGGTTCATATCAGTCCATAATTATATATAGCACCCATATAAACCGATCCCCAGATTTAACCTCCGGTGCCTCTTGGAGAATCAAAATTCATCCGATCTGGTTGAAATTTTGTACGTGGTGGTAGTATATGATATTTAACAACCATGCCAAAAGTCCATAATCATATATAGCCCCCATATAAACAGATCCCGAGATTTGGTTTTGGAGCCTCTTGGAGGAGCAAATTTCATCCGAGTCAGTTGAAATTTGGTACATTGTGCTAGTATATGTCCGTTAACAACCATGCCTAACTAGGTCCATATCGGTCTATAGTTATATATAACCCTCAGATAAATCGATCCCCAATCACACAAAAATTGGTCCATATCAATAATTGTATATATCCCCCATATAAGCGACCTCCATATTTCAATTCTGGCTCCCTACGTACCGTGCAAAAGTCCATATCGATTCGTAATTATTTGTAGACTTACCTACACATACTTTTTTTGTCTAATGTATGGGCTAACTCACAATTTAGAAAACGATTTAAGATACCACACCCCAAGTGATTCGATTGTGGATGACAGTCTTTCGTAGAAGTTTCTACGCAATCCATGGTGGAGGGTACATAAGATTCGGCCTGGCCGAACTTACGTCCGTTTATACTTGTTTTTACTACTTTTGCTCGTTCCGATTTATTGGACGGGAAACAGTGATACTTTGTATGTTGTTGTAATATAGTGCTTAATTTTCCGGTTTATTGAGGAGAAGGATACCTTTCCTTGACAAACCACAAGAAATATAGGAGATTGTCCAACTACTTGAATACAGAACATTATCTAAAAATTTGGTGGAAAGGGGCCACCTTCTCCCCTACATTTTTTAAGGCGGACCATTTTACATTTGCATATCCGCCGCATTTCTATCTATAAACGAAAAAGCAAGTAGTCCGATTTGTCTGAAAGAATTAAAATCTTTTCGAATTTGTTTTCAGCACGAAGGATATGGTTGACTAAGTTAACGCAAAATGTTCCTAAAAATACGCTTCGGAAGGCGCATCGAAGCGGGCGGGGTTACGCTAGTTTTCTATATTTATACCCTGCGCCACACTGTGAAACAGGGTATTATAAGTTCGTGCATATGTTTCCAACACCCAGAAGGAGACGAAATACACAAATGGTGTCTTTGGCAATATTGCACATTTTTATACCCTTCACCACTACTGTGGTACAGGGTATAATAAGTTTGTGCATTTGTATGTAACGCCAAGAAGGAAAAGTCTGAGACCCATCGTTTAGTATATCGATCGTCTTAGAATTAAATTCTGAGTCGATTTAGCGATGTCCGTCTGTCTGTCTGTTGGATTATATTTGTGTGCAAAGTACATCTCGCAGTTTTAGTCCGATTGTCTTAAAATTTGGTATAGGGTTCTGTTTCGTCTCAAAGACGATCCCTATTGAAATCGGTTCAGATTTAGATATATCTGTCATATATATTTTTCACCGATCTGGTCATAATTGGCGTGTATATCAACCGATCTTCCTCAAATTCCGTACATCCGAATATTTTATGAGTCTCGAAAAACTCCCATATATAGCTTTTTTTACTAAAATTGTGTTCCACCCTAGTGTATTAGCCAACTTAAATTTTGAGTCTATAGATTTTGTAAAAGTCTATCAAATTCTGTCCAAATCGAGTGATATTTAAATATATGTATTTGGGACAAACCTTTATATATAGCACCCAACACATTTGACGGATGTGATATGGTATCGAAAATTTTGATCTACAAAGTGGTGCAGGGTATAATATAGTCGGCCCCGCCCGACTTTAGAATTTCCTCACTTGTTTTGTCAAAATTCGTTTTTATTATTCAACATAGTTCCCTTCAAGAGCGATACAACGATTATAACCACCTTCCGATTTTTGATACCATTTTGGTAGTACTCCTTCGGTTTTGCCTCAAAATAGGCCTCAGTTTCGGCGATCACCTCTTCATTGCAGCCAAATTTTTTCCCTGCTAGCATCCTTTAGAGGTCTGAGAAAAAGAAAAAGTCACTGGGGACCAGATCTGGAGAATACGGTGGGTGGGGAAGCAATTCGAAGCCCAATTCATGAATTTTTGCCATCGTTCTCAATGACTTGTGGCACGGTGCGTTGTCTTGGTGGAACAACACTTTTCTTCTTCATATGGGGCCGTTTGGCCGCGATTTCGACCTTCAAACGCTCCAATAACGCCATATAATAGCCACTGTTGATGGTTTTTTCCTTCTCAAGATTATCGATAAAAACTATTCCATGCGCATCCCAAAATACAGAGGCCATTACTTTGCCAGCGGACTTTTGAGTCTTTCCACGCTTCAGAGACGGTTCACCGGTTGATGTCCACTCAGCCGACTGTCGATTGGACTAAGGAGTGTAGTGATGGAGCCATGTTTCATTCATTGTCACAAATCGACGGAAAAACTCGGGGTGTATTACGAGTTAACAGCTGCAAACACCGCTCAGAATCATCAACACGTTGTTGTTTTTGGTCAAATTTGGCACCCATTTTGCACAGAGCTTCCGCATATCCAAATATTGATGAATGATATGACCAACACGCTCCTTTGATATCTTTAAGGCCTCTGCTATCTCGATCAACTTCATTTTACGGTCATTCAAAATCATTTTGTGGATTTTTTTGATGTTTTCGTCGGTAACCACCTCTTTCAGGCGTCCACTGTGTTCACCGTCCTTCGTGCTCATTTCATCACGCTTGAATTTTGCATACCAATCAATTATTGTTGATTTCCCTGGGACAGAGTCCGGAAAATCATTATCAAGCCAAGTTTTTGCGTCCACCGTATTTTTTCCCTTCAGAAAACAGTATTTTACAAAATACGAAATTCCTTTTTTTCCCATTTTTTTCACAATAACAAATGTTGCTTCACAAAAGACGCACTATCTCACAAACTAATTGACTTACAAATTTTGACAGGAATAAATTGAATGTTGGTACTATATAAAAATAATATGCATTTAATACTAGCGACGCCATCTATGTGTCAGACCGGGGACTTATCAGCCAACCTGTTACACTTTGAATGGCTTGAAATCCAGTACTTCGTTTTTCGTTGTTCGATTGAAAACCCTAATGGAATCTAATTTGTCGAAATATTTCTTTAGTTAGAAAGATATACACCCATGTTCCGATATCCACTTCAATTCCACTTCCACTATTCACGTCAAATCCACGAACGTGAAAATTTGGTGTTCTTAATTCCACGCTCTTTTTTGAACCAGCTGGGTTGCACAATTCACCCAAAAATTCACTAAGGCGAAAATCAAAATAAGTGGAATCAATATACTTATTATAATTTATTATTTTTTTAATTAAAAATTACGCAGTGTTTATAAAACTCATGTATTAAATATAAAACATTTCAAATTTTTTACGCGGATACTTTTTTTTTAACCGGAAATACACCCATCTTGGACATAATTCAATTCATCAAGACTTTTGCAAGTGAATTTCACGAAAATTCCGGTGAAAGTGGATTGTAGGACACGAAAATTGTAGAAGTGATTCACATTCACCTGGAAGTGGATTTGGAACATGGGCAATAAAGTGTCTTTCAAATTTTGTTTCGCCGGAGTCGGAGTCGAGCAAAATTTCTACGACTCCGGCTCCGACTCCAACTCCAGCAAAATCTTCAGACTCCGACTTCAAGACTCCGACTCCAAGACTCCGACTCCACTGCCCTGAATTTTACACAGGGAGTTGAATTACTATTGCAGCTATGCATGCCAAATTTGGTTGAAATCGGGTCAGATTTATATATAAAGCTCCCATATATATCATTCCCCCGATTTTCACTCATATGACAACAGAGATTCAGATTTAAATATAACTCCCATATATATGTTTTTTGTGATTTCGACAAAATTGGCCAAAACGACACTGCTAAGTCGAAAACTTGTAAAAATGACTCCAATATACTTTCCTTACTTGTTTAATAACGGGCTCAATATTAGTAGCATACTAACTCTGTAGGTGCAAAATCTACTATAGCTCCGTAAATCGGACATTTCTGCTTAGGTTGTGGAAAAACTCCCATAAACATGTACCCCTTTATGTTCTTAAATGTGAAAATGCCGTTTATCACCCAAACCTATACCATTGATACCCCACACTGAAAAAAATATTGTCGCCAGATCAAAGATTTCGTGTCTTTAAAATACGAAAGCAAATTTTGCTTAGCATAGAAGACGCATTTCTCTAATACAAAGTTTTTTCCTTGTCCAAAAGTCGATAAACTTTTGAATCAAGTCGTATTGTCCTTATAATTAAGTGATTTTGCTTAGAAATGGGTATCATAACATGAAAGAAAAAATGTTTGGGCTAAGGCCAACTTGACTTTAATAATTCAAAAAAATTCTTTAAATTTAATGAAATTGTCTTTAAGTTTGTTGTCTTTTTGCATCTTGACTACAAAACCAAAAATCGTTCAGATATAGGACATGTTTTTCAACACTTTATTTTAAAGAAGCTTTTTACTTGAAACAAAGCATAATTTCTACTGGAAGTCGAGTCGTTTTTAAAGGACTTTGATAGCATATGAAGAAAAAAAAACTGAGAAAGCAAAAAATTAAAATTTGCTTCCTAGAAGCAAGTACACAAAACCCAAATTTAAAAGAGAATTGTTTCTTAAAAGTATCCTTACTTGTATTCTCCGCTTCTTTGGCTCGGAATCAATACCAAATTTTTCAAAGCAAAGACAAAATCTTTGGAACCGGGCATGCTTTTTTTCAGTGCAAAAACAATGTCTACGAATCCAGTAGGGATGGTTTAGGGTTTATGATATAGTCGGCCCCGTCCGACTTTCTACTCCACTCACTTGTTTTTACTAACATTCTGTTCCACCCCAGGGGATTAGCCGACTGAAATTTTAAGTTTACCATTTTTTTAGAAGTCTAACAAATTTTGTCCACATGGAGTGAGATTTTAATGTATTTATAGGGAAACAAAAACCTTTATAACATATATAGCACCCAACACATTTGACGGATTTGATATGGTGTCGAAAATGTGTATCTACAAAGTGGTGCATGGTATAATATACCCGGCCCCGCCCGACTTTAGACTTTTCTTACTTATTTCAATTAAAATTTTGTTGTTTTAAATAAATTTGTCCACAATATTGAGTAAAGTACGTACCTAAAACTTAGGTTGCATAATCTTTTATTTTAGGTCAGATTTTTGTTTTGTTTTTCAGAGTACACAACTTCAAAAAGACTGGATATGAATTAGGATTATAAGTATGGAGAGAAGAACTTATATCCAAAGGCAGTTAAAAATTGACTTGAAGTCAATATATCTCGTACTCAGGAGATTTATTATACACCGACAACAATGTAATATGGTGTCTATAAAATGGTTATATAAATACAACTCCGTCCCAATATTTTTATACCCTGCTCCACACTGTGGAACAGGGTATTATAAGTTAGTGCATATGTTTGCAACACCCAGAAGGAGACGAGATAGACACATGGTGTCTTTGGCAAAAATGCTCAGGGTGGGCTCCTGAGTCGATATAGCGATGTCCGTCTGTCCGTCTGTCCGTCTGTCCGTGAACACATTTTGTAATCAAAGTCTAGGTCGCAGTTTTAGTCCAATCGACTTCAAATTTGGCACAAGTATGTGTATTGGCTCAGAATAGATCCCTATTGATTTTGGAAGAAATCGGTTCAGATTTAGATATAGCTCCCATATATATATTTCGACCGATATGGACTTATATGGCCCCAGAAGTCAGACTTTTACCCTAATTTGCCTAAAATTTTGCACAAGAAGAACAATTAGCACTATAGTCAAGTGTGCCAAATTTTATTGAAATCGGTTCAGATTTAGATATAGCTCCCATATATATCTTTCGCCCGATATGGACTAATACGGTCCCAGAAGCCTGAGTTTTACCCCAATTTGGTTAAAATTTTGCACAGGGAGTAAAATTAGCATTGTAGCTATGCGTGCTAAATTTGGTTGAAATCGGTTCAGATTTAGATATAGCTCCCATATATAGCTTTCGCCCGATTTACACTCATATGACCACAGAGGCCAATTTTTTGCTCCGATTTAGTTAAAATTTTGCACAGGGAGTAGAATTAGCATTGTAGCTATGCGTGCCAAATTTGGTTGAAATCGGTTCAGATTTAGATATATCTCCCATATATAGCTTTCGCACGATTTACACTCATACGACCACAGAGGCCAATTTTTAACTCCGATTTAGTTGAAATTTTGCACAGAGAGTAGAAGTAGCATTGTTGCAATGCACGCCAAATTTGGTTGAAATCGGTTCAGATTTAGATATAGCTCCCATATATAGCTTTCGCCCGATTTACACTCATATGACCACATAGGCCAATTTTTAACTCTGATTTAGTTGAAATTTTGCACAGGGAGTAAAATTAGCATTGTTGCTATGCGTGCCAAATTTGGTTGAAATCGGTTCAGATTTAGATATAGCTCCCATATATATGTTTTTCTGATTTCGACAAAAATGGTCAAAATACCAACATTTTCCTTGTAAAATCGCCACTGCTTAGTCGAAAAGTTGTAAAAATGACTCTAATTTTCCTAAACTTCTAATACATATATATCGAGCGATAAATCATAAATAAACTTTTTCGAAGTTTCCTTAAAATTGCTTCAGATTTAAACGTTTCCCATATTTTTTTACTAACATTGTGTTCCACCCTAGTGCATTAGCTGACTTAAATTTTGAGTCTATAGATTTTGTAGAAGTCTATCAAATTCTTCCAGATTGAGTGGTATTTAAATGTATGTATTTGGGACAAACCTTTATATGTAGCCCCCAACACATTTGACGGATGTGATATGGTATCGAAAATTTAGATCTACAAAGTGGTGCAGGGTATAATATAGTCGGCTCCGCCCGACTTTAGACTTTCCTTACTTGTTTTTTTGTAAATTGGGGACCCGCTTCATAGAAAGTAGAAGGCAGTGGACTCGAGCAGTTACGTAGGCAAATACATCTACTTTGTGCGTCACGCAAGACTTCATAATAAAACGAAAATCAAACAAACTCCCCATTATATCTCCATTATTTCCCTTTCAAAAAGTTTTTTTTCGTTTCTTCTTTAAGAAGCTAAAATTATTTAAGTTCACCTTACTTTGTTACATTTGAACACACTATTCATCATCTAGGCTAAAAGTTAAAGTATGTATTATCGCTATCCATTTGAATAATAGCCCATGTCGACAAATATAATTTATATCTTCTATCCTAAGGAAATGATCTTTCAAAGAAAATATATTTTATGACTTTTGTTGAGACTTAAGGAATTGCTTCGTTTTCTTTTTGCCTGAAGCACCGGATGCCGTGTATCGGAAATAATTCCTTTATTATTCAAAGGATATGGAATTTCTTTGTATTGGAGGAATGTTAAACTTTTGCACTATGACCACCATTAATCATTTGCAAATGCAATTTAAAACATTAGAAAAAATTCATTAGAACATCACAGCTCATTCACACCTGTCACCCTTTCGATGGTGATGGTTAGAGGAAACATTCGCCCCTGACTTCATAATGGAATTTTATTAGCTAAAGAGTGTTAAGGTTATAATAAGTTATGGTAAAAAGGAAATTATTCTAAATCGATTTCAAAGTTTACAATTATATTTATAATTTAATTGCAAATGTAATAAATGAAGTCAGAAGGGGCCAATTTTATTATAACTTTCATCAAATCATTCACATTTGCTGGGAGCCCTATAAAGGTTTATATTCCCATTCACAAATGTTAAAATATGAACAGACTTGGATACAATGTCTACACTTCTACAAAATATCTAGGAAGCAACACGATATTACTAAAACCAGTATAAAGTCGGGCGGGACCGATTATAATATACCCTGCACCATTTTTGACATCTATATTTCGATACCATTTCAAAACATTTCAAATTTGTTGAGTGATATATAAAAAGGTTTATGTTCCCATATACTTACATTTAAATCTGACCTGACTTGGACAAAACTTTTTAGACTTCTATTAATTCTCTAGACTCTCTCACATCGAAAGATGCTAATTCGATTCCTTGTGGAAAATTTAAAAAAAATTCTGAGTGTATCTTTGGCGTCCTTGGTCATACGAATCCATGTCTGGCTAAAATTTTTTCATGCATAGGTAGAGTGCTAATTTAAATTTGTGCAAAATTTCAAGAAAATCAGAGTTAAACTATGGCCGCTGTGGTCATATGAGTGTAAAACGGGCGAAAGATATATATGGGAGCTATATTAACATCTGAACCAATATCAAACAAATATGGCTCTCTTTACGACACTACATATAGTACACTATCACAATGCCAAAAGACATAATTTAAGGTACATTAGGGTAAAACTCTGGCTTCTGTGGTCATATGAGTGTAAATCTGGCGAGAGATATATATAGGAGATATATCTAAATCTCAACCGATTTCGAAAAAATTTGGCATGCATTGTAAGAATTTTGTTTCAACTCCCTGTGCAAAATTTCATGTAAACCGGATTAAAACCTTGGTCAATATCGGGCGAAAGATATACATGGGAGCTATATCTAAATCTGAACCAAATTCCTTCAAAATCAATAGGGTTATATTCTGACCCAAAAATACATACTTGTGCCAAGTTTGTAGTCGATTGGACTAAAATTGCGATCTAGACTTTGATTACAAAAATGTGTTCACAGACAGACAGACGGACGGACGGACAGACGGGCATGGCTAGATCGACTCAGGAGTACGGTAGCCACAGTTGGTAGAATTCTACCCAAAATGGTAGATTATTTACTATTTGGTAGATTGATAGAAATCTTGATATTTCAGTAGATTTTGCTAACTGTTCCTCACCAATTAACAAGAAAAACTGTCTAGAGAAATAAAATTTTAACAAAAGTTTCTATAGAAATAAAATGTTAAAAAAATTTTTTAGCAATGAAATTTTTCAAAAATTTTCCATAGCAATAAAATTTTGCAAAACTGCTCCATAAAAATAAAAATTAAAAAAAAAAATCCATAGAAATAAAATATTGACAAAATTTTCTATAAAAAAAATATTGACAAATTTTTCTATAGAAATAAAATATTGACAAAATTTTCTATAGAAATAAAATTTTGACAAAATTTTCTATAGAAATAAAATTTTGACAAAAGTTTCTATAGAAATAAAATGTTAAAAAAATTTTTTAGCAATGAAATTTTTCAAAAATTTTCCATAGCAATAAAATTTTGCAAAACTGCTCCATAGAAATAAAAATTAAAAAAAAAATCCATAGAAATAAAATATTGACAAAATTTTCTATAAAAAAAATATTGACAAGTTTTTCTATAGAAATAAAATATTGACAAAATTTTCTATAGAAATAAAATTTTGACAAAATTTTCTATAGAAATAAAATTTTGACAAATTTTTCAATAGAAATAAAATTTTGACAAAATTTTCTATAGAAAAAATCTTGACAAATTTTTCTATAGAAATAAAATATTGACAAAATTTTTTATAGAAATAAAATTTTGACAATATTTTCTATAGAAATAAAATTTTTACAATATTTTCTTTAGAAATAAAATTTTTACAAAATTTTCTGTACAAATAAAATTTTGACAAAATTTTCTATAGAAATAAATTTTTTACATAATTTTCTATAGAAATAAAATTTTGACAAAATTTTATATAGAAATACAATTTTGACAAAATTTTATATAAAAATAAATTTTTGACGAAATTTTCGCTGGAAATAAAATTTGGACAAATTTTTCTATTGAAATATATTTTTTTACACAATTTCGTTGGAAATAAATTTTTTACAAAATGTTCTATAGAAATAAAATATTGACAAATTTTTCTATAGAAATAAAATTTTTACAAGATTTTCTATAGAAATAAAATCTTGACAAATGCTTCTATAGAAATAAAATATTGACAAAATTTTCTATAGAAATAAAATTTTGACAAAATTTTCTATGGAAGTAAAATTTTGACAAAATTTTCTATAGAAATAAAATTTTGACAAAATTTTCTATACAAATAAAATTTTTTTAAAATTTTCAATGGCAAAAAAAAATTACAAAATGTTCTATAGAAATAAAATATTGACAATAAAATTTTGAAAAAAATCTTCTATAGAAATAAAATTTTGACAAAATTTTCTATAGAAATAAAATTTTGACAAAATTTTCTAAAGAAATAAAATTTTGACAAAATTTTCCATAAAAAAATGTTGACAACATTTTCTATAGAAATACAATTTTGACAAAATTTTCTATAAGAATAAAATTTTGAAAAATTTTTCTATAAAACTAAAATTTTTACAAAATTTTCTGTAGAAATAAAATTTTGACAAAATTTTCTACAGAAATAAAATTTTGACAAAGGTTAGGTGGCAGCCCGATGTATCAGGATCACTTAGACTATTCAGTCCATTGCAATACCACATAGGTGAACTTTTCTCTTATCACTGAGTGCTGCCCGATTCCATGTTAAGCACAATGAAAAGGGACCTCCTTTTTATAGCCGAGTCTGAACGGCGTTCCACATTGGAGTGAAACCACTTAGAGTAGCTTTGAAACCCTCAGAAATGTCACCAGCATTATTGAGGTGGGATAATCCTCCGCTGAAAAACTTGCTGGTGTTGGTCGAAGCAGGAATCGAACCCACGACCTTGTGTATGCCAGGCTGGCATGCTAACCATTGCACCACGGTGGCTACCTGTGACAAAGGTTTCCATAAAAATAAAATTTTTATAAAATTTTTCATATAAATAAAATTATAACAAAATTTGCTATAGAAATAAAATTTTTACAAAATTTTCTATAGAAATAAAATTTTGACAAAATTTTCTTTGGAAATAAAATTTTGCTAAATTTTCTATAGAACTATAAATGTGACAAAATTATCTATAGAAAAAAAATTTTACTAAATTTTCTATAGAAATATAATTGTGACAAAATTTTCTATAGAAATAAAATGTTGACAAAATTTTCTATAGAAATAAGATTTTGCAAAATTACTCCATAAAAATAAATTAAAAAAAAAATTGTATGGAAATAAAATTTTGACCAAATTTTCTATAGAAATAAAATTTCCACAAAATTTTCTATAGAAGGTTAGGTTAGGTTATGTGGCAGCCCGATGTATCAGGCTCACTTAGACTATTCAGTCCATTGTGATACCACAGTGGTGGACTTCTCTCTTATCACTGAGTGCTGCCCGATTCCATGTTAAGCTCAATGACAAGGGACCTCCTCTTTATAGCCGAGTCCGAACGCCGTTCCACATTGCAGTGAAACCACTTAGGGAAGCTTTGAAACCCTCAGAAATGTCACCAGCATTACTGATGTGGAATAATCCACCGCTGAAAAACTTTTTGGTGTTCGGTCGAAGCAGGAATCGAACCCACGACCTTGTGTATGCAAGGCTGGCTGCTAACCATTGCATCACGGTGGCTATCTTTTACAAAAGTTTCCATAGAAATAAAATTTTTACAGAATTTTCCATATAAATAAAATTTTGACAAAATTTGCTATAGAAATAAAAACAAAGTTTTCTTTGGAAAAAAAATTTTGCAAAATTTTCTATAGAACTATAAATGTGACAAATTTTGCAAAATTTTCTATAGAACTATAAATGTGACAAAATTCTCTATAGAAAAAAAAATTTGACTAAATTTTCTATAGAAATATAATTGTGACAAAATTTTCTATAGAAATAAAATGTTGACAAAATTTTCTATAGAAATAAGATTTTGCAAAATTACTCCATAAAAATAAATTAAAAAAAAATTGTATAGAAATAAAATTTTGACAAAATTTTCTATAGAAATAAAATTTCCACAAAATTTTCTATAGAAGGTTAGGTTAGGTTATGTGGCAGCCCGATGTATCAGGCTCACTTAGACTATTCAGTCCATTGTGATACCACAGTGGTGGACTTCTCTCTTATCACTGAGTGCTGCCCGATTCCATGTTAAGCTCAATGACAAGGGACCTCCTCTTTATAGCCGAGTCCGAATGCCTTTCCACATTGCAGTGAAACCACTTAGGGAAGCTTTGAAACCCTCAGAAATGTCACCAGCATTACTGAGGTGGAATAATCCACCGCTGAAAAACTTTTTGGTGTTCGGTCGAAGCAGGAATCGAACCCACGACCTTGTGTATGCAAGGCTGGCATGCTAACCATTGCACCACGGTGGCTCCCAAATTTTCTATAGAAATAAAATTTTGACAAAATATTCTGTAGAAATAAAATTTTGACAAAATTTTTTATAGAAATAACATTTTGACAAAATTTTCTATAAAAAAATGTTGACAAAATTTTCTATAGAAATAAAATTTGGCAAAATTACTCCATAGAAATAAAATTAAAAAAAAAAAATTTTTTGTAGAAATGAAATTTTGATAAAATTTTGTATAGAAATAAATTGTTGACAAAATTTCGTTGGAAATAAAATTTTGCAAAATTTTCCATAGAAATATAAATGTGACAAAATTCTCTATAGAAAAAAAATTTGACTAAATTTTCTATAGAAATAAAAGGTTGACAAAATTTTCTATAGAAATAAAATTTTGCAAAATTACTCCATAGAAATAAAATTAAAAAAAAAATTTATGTAGAAATAAAATTTTGATAAAATATTCTATAGAAATAAAATTTTGACAAAATTTTCTAGATAAATAAAATTTTGACAAAATTTTTTAAAGAAATAAAATTTTGACTAAATTTTCTATAGAATTCAAATTTTCCAAAAAATAAAATATTGACAAAATTTTCCATAAAAATAAAATTTTGACAAAATATCTGATAGAATAATATTTTTACAACATTTTCTTTTGAAATAAAATTGTGACAAAATTTCCTATAGAAATAAAATTTTTACAAAATTTTCTATATAAATAAAATTTGGAAAAATTTTCTATAGAACTAAAATTTTCCATAGAAATCAAATTTCCACTTCCATAGAAATAAAAGTTTAACAAAATTTTCTATTGAAAACAAAAAAATTTACAAAATTTGCTATAGAAATAAAATTTTGATAAAATGTTCTATAAAGATAAAATTTTGATAAATTTTTCTATAGAAATATGATTTTATAAAAATTCTTATAGAAATAAAGTTTTGTCAAAATTTTCTATAGAAATAAACTTTTCCAAAATCTTCTATAGAATTAAAATTTCCTATAGAAATAAAATTTGGACAAAATTTTCTATAGAAATAACATTTTTAACAAAATTTTCTATAGAAAAATCATTTTGACAACATTTTCGACAGAAAAATATTTTTACAACATTTTCTATAGAAAAAAATTTTGACAACATTTTCTATAGAAATAAAATTTTGACAAAATTTTATTTAGAAATAAAGTTTTGATAAAATTGTGTCTATAAATAATATTTTTGATAAATTCAATATACAAACATTTTTTCGAACTTCATCTTTTATATAATCCGGCTCTTATCACTTTTGGCTTTTTAAAGCAAAGCCTTCTTTGCTCATAACCTGACATTGTTTTCAAACTTTTCACGATGTTTTGTTTTTCCCTTTCTGTTGCTGATGCTTAGCATAACAGCAAGAAAAAACAACATAAAAGTCTGTTGTAACTTCTGATGTTACATAAATTATTTATTTATATCCTTCAATGGCATAAAAAGACCAGACTACAGGCTAAAATGTATATCAAGCGAAGAGTGCTGGCAAATGTAGTGGCCTCTAAACAGGCAAGGTGTATCTGGAGTACTTCAAAAAAAAAGGTAGAAGGTAAAATAATCGTTAGAGGATGTATTAGGCAAAGATTGCCTTGTATTATTAATGGAAATGTTTCAATTTCTCTCAAATGCCAACCGGTTAATGGAAACTTTTGCCAAAGGGACCATTTATGTGCGTGTACGGCAATATGTTCTTCTGTTGTAAACAATGTTTTTATTACACAACAAAGTACGAAAGGATGTAGAAACATTTTTTCAAAAGGCTATACCGGAAAAGGGAAATAATGCTAAAGGAACTGAAGCAAAGTCAAATGTAGTTTACTATGAAAGATTTACAAATATTCTATTCTATCGATTCATAGAATACTAACGTTGAAGAAAAAAAAAATAACAAGTATAATTATTAAATACTGGCTTCAGGGATCACATATCGTAGTCCGTCCGTCTGTCCGTCCGTCCGTCCGTCTGTCTGTGAACACATTTTTGTGATCAAAGTCTAGGTCGCAATTTAAGTCCAATCTCCTTTAAATTTGGCACATGTTCCTAATTTGGGTCAGAATAGAACCCTATTGATTTTGGAAGAAATCGGTTCAGATTTAGATATAGCTCCCATATATATCTTTCGCCCGATATGCACTAAAATGGATCCAGCAGCCAGAGTTTTATACCGATTTGCTTGAAATTTTGTACAAACATAACTCTTAGTCGTATAGTCAAGTGTGCCAAAGTTGATTGAAATCGGTTCAGATTTAGATATAGCTCCCATATATATCTTTCGCCCGATATGGACTTATATGGCCCCAGAAGCCAGAGTTTTATCCCGATTAGATTAAATCGCCACTGCTTAGTCGAAAATGACTCTATGACTCTTAGTTGTTAAAATGACTCTAATTTTCCTAAACTTCTAATACATATATATCGAGCGATAAATCATAAATAAACTTTGTGGAACAGGGTATTATAAGTTAGTGCATATGTTTGCAACACCCAGAAGGAGACGAGATAGACACAGAGTGTCTTTGGCAAACATGCTCAGGGTGGGCTCTTGAGTCGATATAGCGATGTCCGTCTGTCCGTGAACACATTTTTGTAATCAAAGTCTAGGTCGCAGTTTCAGTCCAATCGCCTTCAACTTTGGCACAAGTATGGGTTTCGGCTCAGAATAGATCCCTATTGATTTTGGAAGAAATCGGTTCAGATTTAGATATAGCTCCCATATATATCTTTCGCCCGATATGGACTAATACGGTCCCAGAAGCTAGAGTTTTATCCCAATTTGGTTGAAATTTTGCACTAGTAGTACACCTAGTAGTGTAGTCAAGTCCGCCAAATTTTATCAACCGATCCCCGGATTTGACCTCCGGTGCCTTTTGGAGAAGGCTCCGCAAGCCAAATCTGGGGATCGGTTTATATGGGGGCTATATATAATTATGGACCGATGTTGACCAATTTTTGCATGGTTGTTAGAGACCATATACTAACACCATGAACCAAATTTCAGCCGGATAGGATGAAATTCGCTTCTCTTAGAGCAAACGCAAGCCAAATTTGGGGGTCCGTTTATATGGAGGCTATACGTAAAAGTGGACTGATATGGACCAATTTTTGCATGATTGTTAGAGACCATATTTTAACACCATGTATCAAATTTCAGCCAGATCAGAAGAAATTGTCTTCTTTTAGAGCAATCGCAAGCCAAATTTGGGGGTCCGTTTATATGGGGGCTATACGTAAAAGTGGACCGATATGGCCCATTTTCAATACCAACCGACCTACAGCAATAACAACTACTTGTGCCAAGTTTCAAGTCGATAGCTTGTTTCGTTCGGAAGTTATCGTGATTTCAACAGACGGACGGACGGACGGACGGACGGACATGCTCAGATCGACTCAGAATTTCACCACGACCCAGAATATATATACTTTATGGGTCTTAGAGCAATATTTCGATGTGTTACAAACGGAATGACAAAGTTAATATACCCCCATCCTATGGTGGAGGGTATAAAAAAAACAAAGTGTCGATAATCTCAAGACGTAGTTTCGCCAAGAATGGACCACTAATTACCACAGGAGCACTTTCGTGCAGCGTGTGATATCTTTATCGGTCATTTGAAGATCATAATTGGTGCCAAAAGTAGCCAAACTCGAACAAATCTTAACTGATTCTAAAAATTGATATTATTTCCGTAATGAATATAATAACAAAATATAACGACTTTCTTTGTTGCATTAATTAGCCACCCTGTATGGGATATCATATAGTTCGATTTTGGCATGATGTAGTTAATTTTTCCCTCATATAGGGTTCTCTGTATATAGGAAAATATTATTGTATTTTACCCATCTTTGATACAAAGGTTCATGGGTTCAACTTCAATTTTGATAGAATACCAGAAATGTTTATCCTGAATGGTTTATTTCTGGTTAGTAATTATCGTCATATAAGATAAGATAAGTTCATAATACCTCTAACAAAAATTTCATAATGAAGTCCAAACATATTTATGTATCACTTAGTACTAAAATAAATTAAATTAAATCATCTTGTTTTAGAATTAAAATAATGTTGAGTCCATATTTTGATTCGCTTCCAAATTTTGCCAACAAATGTTGGCATCCATTCCGCAAAAACTATGTTATATAGCCACAAAATTGAGACTACATTTGTTGCAAAAATATTGTGTTTATAGTATTTTTCACATTTGCATGTTTGTTGTATATAAAACAACAAGTTTTCTATTTTCTACATCACCTACATACAAATCTACACCCTCCCATAACCAAAAATAAGTTCGTTCGTTTTATGTGTGGTTGGAAAAAGAATCTCATGTGTTGTTGAAAATTAGGATAGTGTGTGTTGAAACCCCCAAATGAACGAGAATGCAATGGTTGAGGTGGGTTTGAATTTTGAGAAAACCGCAAATATAATTCCGAAATTTTGCTTAAATGTATCCATTTATTCATTCACATAATACTGGAAAATTGCTCTTGGTTAACAAATAGACTTAATCAAATTGTGGCTTGCAATATTTTCATAACAAAGTTTACTCCTTGTCTTTTTGGAAAAGAAGCCTGATATAGAGTGATGTTTTTGTTTCAATATTAGAAACTATTCCAATGGAAGAAATTGTGAAAATTAAATTATGAGCTTCTAAGAATTTATAATATCACAATATAAATTGAACAATTCTTACTAAACTAGTTTTGGTTAGGTTCACACATTGAAGAAACAACAGTTATTTCAATCGATGCTCCGATGTCCCTTGTATTCTTAGCGCAAATAGGTTACTCGACACCTAAATTAAGTTAGGTATTGTGATACTACAAGTTGTGAATTTCAGAATTTTGAATCATAAGATCTAATCATTTCTAATTACTATGAAAATAGATCTGATTAGATCTCAAAATTGGCTCAGATCTAATGTCTTAGATATAATTATATCTATCCCTATATGTAGTTAGATCAGTTGTTAGATCTGAGTATATATGTAATTACATATAATTATATCTAATTCTATATAATGATATCTTGGTGTATCTGCCCAGATCTGGAAGGGCAAATTTTGAGATCTAATAATATCTAATTAGATCCACTAATTTTTAGGACTAAACTTACGCAAATGCTAGTCGTTGTGTCATAATGGCTCCCTGGCGAAGAAAATTCCTGAAAGGAATATCAGAGGTTAATTTCATTTGCAACAATGTCAAATTGTAGGAACTTTTCCTGAAAAGAATATCAAAATACCTATTTTGAATCTGATAAAAACAAGTATATACAGCAGTAAGTTCGGCCGGGTCGAATCTTAAATACCCACCACCATGAATCAAATATTAGGGTTTCTTTTGAAATTTCAGGAGGGCTTGAGGACACTTCCCGAAGATAAATTTAAAGATTTCACCTATGAGGACTATATCATATTCTGGATTTATAAGAACCATTTTTGTTTGAGTTTTATAGGAATTATTAACATCTCTTGTAAGTGTGCAAGAAAATTATAAAATAACGTCTTGATTCGAAATCTTAAATCTGTAGAAGTAAAATCTGGAAATTTTGCATTCAGTTTCAAGCAATTTTCATGATCAGTGCGCCTTCTATACCCTCAAGAAGTGTAATCGGTCTATATGGAGGCATTACCAAATGGACCGATAAAAACTTAATCCGACACACGTTTTTGTGAGCCTAAAATAGCAGAATATTTACAATTTCAGGTAAATCGGATAAAAACTACGGTTTCTAGAAACCCAAGGAGTTAAATCGGGAGATCGTTATTATGGGGGCTATACTAAAATATGGACCGATACTCACCGTTTTCGGCACACCTCTTAATAGCCCGAAAATACCTCTAGATTTCCTATTTCAGGCAAATTGGATAAAAACTTCGGATTCTAGAAGCCCAAGAAGTAAAATCGGGATATCGGTCTATATGGGGGCTATACCAAAACATGGACCGATACTCACCATTTGTGGCACACCTCTTTATGGTCCTAAAATATCTATAAATTTCCAATTTCAGACACACTGTATATAAACTACGGATTCTATAAACCCAATATGTAAAATCGGGAGATCGGTCTATATGGGGGCTATACCAAAACATGGAACGATACGGACCATTTTCGGCACACCTTTTGATGGTCCTCAAGTACCTCTAAATTTTCAATTTCAGGCAAATTGGATAAAAACTACGGTTTCTATAAGCCCAAGACCCCAAATCGGGAGGTCGGTTTATATGGGGACCATACCAAAACATGGACCGATGCTCACCATTTTTGGCACACCTCTTTACGGTTCTGAAGTACCTCTCGGTTTCCAATTTCAGGTAAATTGGATAAAAACTGCGGTTTCTATAAGCCCAAGAAGTAAAATCGGAAGATCGGTCTATATGGGGGCTATACCAAAATATGGACCGATTCTCACCATTTTTGGCAAACCTCTTTATGGTCATAAAATACTTCTAGATTTCAAATTTCAGGCAAATTGGATTAAAACTACGAGTTATATAAGCCCAAGACCCCAAATCGGGAGGTCGGTTTATATGGGGACTATATCAAAACCTGGACCAATATAGCCCATCTTCGAACTTGACCTGCCTGCAGACAAAATACGAGTTTGTGCAAAAATTCAGCACGATTGCTCCTTTATTGAAGACTGTAGCGTGATTACAACAGACAGACAGACAGACAGACAGACAGACAGACAGACGGACAGACGGACATCGTTATATCGTCTTAGAATTTCACCCTGATCAAGAATATATATACTTTATATATTCGGAAATCGATATTTCGATGTGTTACAAACGAAATGACAAACTTATTATACCACCATCACCATTCTGTGGTGGTGGGTATAAAAAATGGGCACTTCAACATAGAAGACCTGCACAATAGTTACTATGTATACAATAAGACTGATATGTACTGCACCCAATTTCAAGTTCCTACCATTTCTAAACTGCTTGTCCGAGATTTATTCCAGCGATAATTAATTTTATTGTTTAAAAGCTTACAAAAGCATTGTGCTCTGTTTCCTTAAAATAAATTTATTCGTGAAAGAATTTAAGCGTGATACTGCGATTGGTTCATATTTTGTCAAAATTTTATTACCATAGAAAATTTTGTCAAAATTTTATTACTATAGGTAATTTTTGCAAAATATTATTTCTATATAAAATTTTTGCAAAATTTTTTTCTATATTAAATTTTTGCAAATTTTGTTTCTTTGTAAAATTTTTGAACAATTTTATTTCAATAGAAAACTTTTGTAAAATTTTACTTCTGTAGAAAATTTTGTTAAAATTTTATTTCTATACAACATTTTATCAACATTTTATTTCTATATTTTGTCAAAATGTTATTTCAATAGAAAATTCTGTAAAAATTGTATTTTTATAGAAAATTTTATCAGAATTTTATTTCTATAGAAAATTTTATCAGAATTTTATTTCTATAGAAAATCTTGTCAAACTGTAGAAACTATAGAAAATTCGGTAAAATTGTATTTCTATAGAAAATTTTGTCAATAGTTTATTTCTATAGAAAATTTTGTGAAAATTTTATTTCTTTCGAAAATTTTGTGAAAATTTTATTTCTTTAGATTTTTTTTTTGTTAATTTTATTTTTATCGAAAATTTTGTGAAAATCTCGTATCTTTAGAAAATTTTATTCCAGAAACTGTTGTAAACATTTCATTTCTATAGAAAATTTTGTCAAATTTTTATTTCTACAGAAAGTTTTGTTAAAATTTTACTTCTATAGAATATTTTATGAAAATTGTATTATTATAGAAAAGTTAGTTAAAATTTTATTCGTAAAGAAAATGTTGTTAAAATTCTATCCCTATAAAAAATTTATTCAAAACTTTATTTCTATAGAAAATTTATCAAACATTTTATATCTATTGAAAATTTTGTGAAAATTTGATTTATATAGAAAATGTCCAAATTTTTTTTATATATTTTGTCAAAACTTTTATTCTATAGAAAACTTTATCAAAAATTTATTTCTAAAGAAAATTTTGTCCACATTGTGTTTTTATAGAAAATTTTTTCAAAAATTTATTGCTGTAGAAAATTCTGTCAAAGTTTTATTTCTATAGAAAACTTTGTCAAAATTTTATTTCTTTAGAACATTTTTCCAAAATTTTATTTCTATAGAAAACATTGTCAAAATTTATTTCTATAGAAAATTTTGTCAAACTTTTATTTCTATAGAAAAGTTTGTCAAAATTTTATTTTTATAATAATTTCTGTCAAAACTTTATTTCTACACAAAATTTTGTCGAAATTTATTTCTATGGAAAATTTTGCCGAAATTTTATTTCTATAGAAAATATCTATAGAAAATTTTATTCAAAAATTTATTGCTGAACGTTGATTTTTGGTTACTAAAAATGTTCCTTTGACATCGCGACATTTATTATTGCGGTAAATTTTCCACATAAAAGGAGCTAAATCAAATAAAATTCGACTTTTTTTCTCAATATTAGATTTTTATTACTATAAAAGTAGATTACTTGATTTTTACCAACATCAACAGCCATTAGCCGACTTGACTCGGTTTCCAAAATAAAAATTAAATATCGATTAGTCTCTTTTGGATATTACAAAGTCGACTTTAAAAAAAAAAAAAAAAAAACCTTTTCTGACAAAAAGTTTGTGTGCACATGCTGCACTGAAAAAAAATATTGTCGTGAGGTCAAAGATTTCATGTCTTTCAAATACGAACGCATTTCTCTAATATAAAGTTTTTTTTCCTTGTCCAAAAGTCGATAAACTTTTCAATGAAGTCGTATTGTCCTTATAATTAAGTGATTTCACTTAAAAATGGCTATCATAACATGAAAGAAAAAAATTTTGGGCTAAGGTCAACTTGACTTTAATAATTCAGAAAAATTCTTTAAATTTAATGAAATTTTCTTTAAATTTGTTGTCTTTTTGCATATTGACTACAAAGCAAACAATCGCTCAAATATACGACATGTTTTTCAACACTTTATTTTAAAGACGTTTTCTTGAAACATAGCATAATTTCTACTAGAAGTCGAGCCTGAATTTGGAAAATAAAGTTGTCGTTAACTCATTTTTAAAGGACATTTATAGCATATGACGAAAAAAAGCTGAAACAAGTATATATGGCCGTTAGTTCGGCCAGGCCGAATCGTATGTACCCTCCACCATGGATTGCGTAGAAACTTCTACGAAAGACTGTCATCTACAATCGAATTACTTGGGTTGTGGTATCTTAAATCGTATTCTAAATTGTGAGTTAATCCATACCTGGTATATATTAGACAAAAAAGGTATGTAGGTAAGTCTACAAATAATTACGAATCGATATGGATTTTTGCACGGTACGTAGGGACCCAGAATTGAAATATGGGGGTCGCTTATATGGGGGCTATATACAATTATGAACTTGATATGGACCAATTCTTGTGTGATCGATTTATCTGAGGGCTATATATAACTATAGACCGATATGGACCTAGTTAGGCATGGTTGTTAACGACCATATACTAGCACAATGTACCAAATTTCAACTGACTCGGATGAAATTTGCTCCTCCAAGAGGCACCAAAACCAAATCTCGGGATCGGTTTATATGGGGGCTATATATGATTATGGACTTATATGGACCACTTTTGGCATGGTTGTTAAATATCATATACTACCACTACGTACCAAATTTCAACCAGATCGGTTGAATTTTGTTTTTTTTTGCACCGGAGGTCAAATCTGGCGATCGGTTTATATGGGAGCTATATATAATTATGGACTGATAGGAACCAATTCTTGCATGGTTGTTGGATACCACACTGAAACAAAAGCATACTCGTTTCCAAAGATTTTGTCTTTACTTTAAAAAATTTGGTATTGATTCCGAGCCAAAGAAGCGGAGAATACAAGTAAGGATACTTTTAAGACACAATTCTCTTTTAAATTTAGGTTTTGTGTACTTGCTTCTAGGAAGCAAATTTTAATTTTTCGCTTTCTCAGCTTTTTTTCTTCATATGCTATCAAAGTCCTTTAAAAACGTGTTAACGGCAACTTTATTTTCCAAATTAGGACTCAACATCCAGTAGGAATTATGCTATGTTTGAAGTAAAAAACTTCTTTAAAATAAAGTTTTGAAAAACATGTCCTATATTTGAACAATTTTTTGCTTTGTAGTCAAGATGCAAAAAGACAACAAATTTAAAGACAATTTCATTAAATTTAAAGAATTTTTCTGAATTATTAACGTCAAGTTGACCTTAGCCTATAATTTTTTTTTTCATGTTAAGATACCCATTTTTAAGTCAAATCACTTAATTATAAGGACAATACGACTTCACTGAAAAGTTTATCGACTTGTGGACAAGGAAAATAACTTTATTTTAGAGAAATGCGTCTTCTATGCTAAGCAAAATTTGTATTCTTATTTTAAAGACATGAAATCTTTGACCTCACGACAATATTTTTTTCAGTGCATGTACTAACACCACGTACCAAATTTCAACCGAATCGGATGAATTTTGCTCTTCCAAGGGGCTCCGGAGGTCAAATCTGGGGATCGGTTTATATGGGGGCTATATATAATTATGGACTGATATGAACCACTTTCTGCATGGTTGTTGGATACCATATACTAACATCATGTACCAAATTTCAGCCGGATCGGATGAAAATTTCTTCTCTTAGAGGCTCCGCAAGCCAAATCGGGGGATCGGTTTATATGGGGGCTATATATAATTATTGACCGATGTGGTCCAATTTTTGCGTAGTTGTTAAAGACCATATACTAACACCATGTACCAAATTTCAGCCGGATCGGATGAAATTTGCTTCTCTTAGAGGCTCCGAAAGCCAAATCGGGGGATCGGTTTATATGGGGGCTATATATAAATATGGACCGATGTGGACCAATTTTTGCATGGTTTTAGAGACCATATACTAAGACCACGTACTAACTTTCAGCCGAATCGGATAAAATTTGCTGCTCTTAGAGGGTCTGCAAGCCAAATTTGGGGGTCCGTTTATATGGGGGTTATACGTAAAAGTGGACCGATAGGTCCCATTTGCAATACCAACCGACCTACATCAATAACAACTACTTGTGCCAAGTTTCAAGTCGATAGCTTGTTCCGTGCGAAAGTTAGAGTGATTTCAACAGACGGACGGACATGCTCAGATCGACTCAGAATTTCACCACGACCCGGAATATATATACTTTATGGGGTCTTAGGGCAATATTTTGATATGTTACAAACGGAATGACAAAGTTAATATACCCCCATTCTATGGTGGAGGGTATAAAAACGAAAAATTAAAATTTGCTTCCTAGAAGCAAGTACACAAAACCCAAATTTAAACAAGTAAGGAAAGTCTAAAGTCGGGCGGGGCCGACTATATTATACCCTTCACCACTTTGTAGATCTAAATTTTCGATACCATATCACATCCGTCAAATGTGTTGGGGGTTATATATAAAGGTTTGTCCCAAATATATACATTTAAATATCACTCGATCTGGACAGAATTTGATAGACTTCTACAAAATCTATAGACTCAAAATTTAAGTTGGCTAATGCACTAGGGTGGAACACAATTTTAGTAATAAATAATATGGGAAATATTTAAATCTGAAGCAATTTTAAGGAAACTTCGCAAAAGCTTATTTATGATTTATCGCTCGATATATATGTATTAGAAGTTTACGAAAATTAGAGTCATATTTTCAAATTTTCGACTAAGCAGTGGCGATTTTACAAGGAAAATGTTGGTCGAAATCAGAAAAACATGTATATGGGAGCTATATCTAAATCTGAACCGATGTCAACCAAATTTGGCACGCATAGCTACAATGCTAATTCTACTCCCTGTGCAAAATTTCAACTAAATCGGAGTTAAAAATTGGCCTCTGTGGTCATATGAATGTAAATCGGGCGAAAGCTATATATGGAAGATATATCTAAATCTGAACCGATTTCAGCCAAACTTGGCACGTACAGCTACAATGCTAATTCTACTCCCTGTGCAAAATTTCAACTAAATCGGAGTTAAAAATTGGCCTCTGTGGTCATATGAGTGTAAATCGGGCGAAAGCTATATATGGAAGATATATCTAAATCTGAACCGATTTCAGCCAAACTTGGCACGTACAGCTACAATGCTAATTCTACTCCCTATGCAAAATTTCAACTAAATCGGAGTTAAAAATTGGCCTCTGTGGTCATATGAGTGTAAATCGGGCGAAAGCTATATATGGGAGCTATATCTAAATCTGAACCGATTTGGATGATATTTTGCAAGTTTTTCGAGACTCATAAAATATTTGGATGTACGGAATTTGAGGAAGATCGGTTGATATACACGCCAATTATGACCAGATCGGTGAAAAATATATATGGCAGCTATATCTAAATCTGAACCGATTTTTTCCAAAATCAATAGGGATCGTCTTTGAGCCGAAACAGGACCCTATACCAAATTTTAGGACAATCGGACTAAAACTGCGAGCTGTACTTTGCACACAAAAATACACCAACAGACAGACGGACAGACAGACAGACAGACAGACAGACAGACAGACAGACAGACGGACATCGCTAAATCGACTCAGAATTTAATTCTAAGACGATCGGTATACTAAACGATGGGTCTCAGACTTTTCCTTCTTGGCGTTACATACAAATGCACAAACTTATTATACCCTGTACCACAGTAGTGGTGAAGGGTATAAAAAGAATTGTGGCTTAAAAGTGTCCTTACTTGTATTCTCCGCTTCTTTGGCTCGGAATCAATACCAATATTTTTAGAGTAAAGACAATATCTTTGGAAACGGGCATGCTTTTATCAGTGTGCTGTTGGCTTATAAAGAATATAATAATCTATCAATAAAAAATACTTTGTAACTATGATTTCTAGTTACACAGATACCCAGCAAAAAAATTTGGAAGTTCTTCCAAAGGCACAACTTTAAAAGCACTTCCAGAAGATGCACTCCCAATGATGTTCTTTATTATAACTATCTACGAAGTTCTTTTAATTCAATTTTTTATAACTTGTTTTTTTTTTTCAAACTTTTAATGGGAAATGTTAACTTTTTATACCCTTCACCACTACTGTGGTACAGGGTATAATAAGTTTGTGCATTTGTATGTAACGCCAAGAAGGAGTAATCATAGACCAACCTTTTAGTATACGGATCGGCTTAGAATTAAATTCTGAGTCGATTTAGCGATGTCCGTCTGTCTGTCTGTCCGTCTGTCTGTCCGTCTGTCTGTCTGTCTGTCTGTTGATGTATTTTTGTGTGCAAAGTACAGCTCGCAGTTTTAGTCCGATTGTCCTAAAATTTGGTACAGGGTCCTGTTTCGGCTCAAAGACGATCCCTATTGATTTTGGAAAAAATCGGTTCAGATTTAGATATAGCTGCCATATATATTTTTCGCCGATCTGGTCATAATTGGCGTGTATATCAACCGATCTTCCTCAAATTCCGTACATCCGAATATTTTATGGGTCCCGAAAAACTTGCAAAATACCAGCCAAATCGGTTCAGATTTAGATATAGCTCTCATATATAGCTTTCACCCGATTTACACTCATATGCCCAAAGAGGCCAATTTTTAACTCCGATTTGGTTGAAATTTTGCACAGGGAGTAGAATTAGCATTGTAACTATGCTTGCCAAATTTGGTTGAAATCGGTTCAGATTTGGATATATCTCCCATATATAGCTTTCGCCCGATTTACACTCATATGACCACAGAGGCCAATTTTTAACTCCGATTTAGTTGAAATTTTGCACAGGGAGTAGAATTAGCATTGAAACTATACGTGCCAAATTTGGTTGAAATCGGTTCAGATTTGGATATATGTCCCATATATAGCTTTCGCCCGATTTACACTCATATGACCACAGAGGCCAATTTTTTGCTCCGATTTAGTTGAAATTTTGCACAGGGAGTAGAATTAGCATTGTAGCTATGCGTGCCAAATTTGGTTGAAATCGGTTCAGATTTAGATATATCTCCCATATATAGCTTTCGCCCGATTTACACTCATATGACCACAGAGGCCAATTTTTAACTCCGATTTAGTTGAAATTTTGCACAGAGAGTAGAATTAGCATTGTTGCTATGCGTGCCAAATTTGGTTGAAATCGGTTCAGATTTAGATATAGCTCCCATATATATGTTTTTCTGATTTCGACAAAAATGGTCAAAATACCAACAATTTCCTTGTAAAATCGCCACTGCTTAGTCGCAAAGTTGTAAAAATGACTCTAATTTTCCTAAACTTCTAATACATATATATCGAGCGATAAATCATAAATAAACTTTTGCAAAGTTTCCTTAAAATTGCTTCAGATTTAAATGTTTCCCATATTTTTTTACTAACATTGTGTTCCACCCTAGTGCATTAGCCGACTTAAATTTTGAGTCTATAGATTTTGTAGAAGTCTATCAAATTCTTCCAGATCGAGTGATATTTAAATGTATGTATTTGCGACAAACCTTTATATAGCCCCAAACACATTTGACGGATGTGATATGGTATCGAAAATTTAAATCTACAAAGTGGTGCAGGGTATAATATAGTCGGCCCCGCCCGACTTTAGACTTTCCTTTCTGGTTTTGTTTCAAATAGGTTAAAAACAGAGTAAGAATTGATAAAATGGTACAAATCATTTAAATTTTGTCAAAAAATGCTAAATCGAATCTGAAAAAATTATGAATTTTTGAAAATATTTAGTGTCAAACGTTTCCGACAAGCGTTAGAATCCATTAAAAATTATAAAAAATTATACAAATTATTTATTTGACAAAATATTACAGAATTTTTTTTTAATTTACATCTAAAACATTGAATTCGGATCACACCTAAAGAAGTGATGCAAATTCAGTGCAACGGCTGTTGAAATACTTGCAACACCCTATCTTCTTTTTTTCGTAAAATAAATTTTCAAAATGTATGTGACAAATTAGTTTATTGATGCCTTTTTGACATCCTTGTTTTTTCTTGTTTGGGAAAACTCAACCTTTTACCTTTTTCACACATTCATTTCCCATTACAATTTATTAAAATTTACCTTTTTACCCAATTTGATTTGATATACAGAAGCAGTTTGTTGTTGTCTTCCTATTTTCTAAAAAAAAACAAGTAAGGAATGTCTGAAGTCGGGCGGGGCCGACTATATTATACCCTGCACCACTTGGTAGATCTAAATTTTCGATACCATATCACATCCGTCAAATGTGTTGGGGGTATGTATAAAGGTTTGTCCCAAATACATACATTTAAATATCACTCGATCTGGATAGAATTTGATAGACTTCTACAAAATCTATGGACTCAAAATTTAAGTCGGCTAATGCACTAGGGTGGAACACAATTTTAGTAAAAAAAGGAAACTTCGAAAAAGTTTATTTATGATTTATCGCTCGATATACATGTATTAGAAGTTTAGGAAAATTAGAGTCATTTTTACAACTTTTCGACTAAGCAGTGGCGATTTTACAAGGAAGATGTTGGTATTTTGACCATTTTTGTCGAAATCAGAAAAACATATACATCCCTTTCCGACCTATAGCCGATCCACGTGATAGATTTTCCTAAATTTTTGAATGCTGTTATTTATGTGTACATAGAACATTTTAAATTATTAAGTTTGTTCAGTTGGATCCTGTATCCTGCTTTTTCAGGATACGCACAATTGTTGCAGTCCGGTTTAATTTCCAAATAAAAAAGCAATCTTTTTGAAACAATTGATATTCATATATTATTCATATTTTTTATTTTTCAGTGTGGTATTTTACGAAACAATTTTGTTTTTTACTTAGACATAAATATACTTTACATTTTGAACAATATGTACGCGTTCTTGATTTACATCCGACAAGTCGGCAGCATCTTGCTGATGACAAATCATGCTCAAGAGGCCAGTGTTTGTATCCATCAAGTCTTTTGTCTTGGCATGGTTGTTCGGATGGACGATATTTTTTGGAAACATTCTGGGGTTCTTCATCTTCATCTTCATATTCAATATTTTGTTTTTTTTTTTCTATACATACTAGTTGTTTAGCTAATGCCATTTTAAAACTCAACAAGTCATGAGTATTTTTTCGAGGTTGGGAATTTATTTTGCAATCATCTCTGTATTGCATCCAGGAGTTGCAGCACCCAAGATCAATGAAATGTATGAAAACTTTTAAAGTCCATTTTCGCGTTTTAAAAAATGACCTGTATGATTCCATTAATTGATCGCAAACATCAACGCCGCCCATAGTCTTGTTGTATTCCCTGACTATTCTAGGAACTGGAACTTCCACATACCTTTTCTCTTTTTTTTCCCAACGTTTCACTTGTTCAACTGGGCCACACCCGTAAACTGAAGATGCAAGAATTACCGACTTTGAATCCTTCCACTGCACCAAGACAATATTGTCTTCACTATGACAAAATTCCTCCATGTCACCTCTTTTCATGTGTTTCTCATTCGTGAAATGAACGTTTTTTATTCTATTCCTCATTATTGTTCCAGTAGCATAGATTCCACGTTCCAACAGAGCTTTTAGTAGTGGTATTGTCGTAAAATAACGGTCACAAAACAGTTTGGAACCTTCAGGAAGTGTTTCAGCCAAACGCAAAACAAAGCCTGGTCCTATGCCCAAATTCGTGCATGGAAGTGGTGTAGTCTTGCCTTGATAAATCTCAAAATCAAGGACCAGACCCTCAGAGGTGGTTAAAACTTCGTTTTTTAATCCCACTCCTCTACGTTTATTTGGGAGGCTTTGTCTAACAGGGCACCGACCAGTAAATGGTATCATTTGTTCATCTATTGAGTAATTAGCGTTGGACTTTCTTGGAATATTTCTACAAGCAGATCTAAAACGCTCAAGTAGCGGATTTATTTTCCATAACACGTTTGATTGTTTCTCTGCATCTGTTACTTCATTGTTGTCCACCACATGTAGACACATACGCAAGAGCAAGAATCGATCACGACTCATAGTATCAGCTACAATAGGGAGTCTTGTGGCTTTCTCCCAGTACATGCGTATCCTTGGATAACGAATGCAGCCCATCGCAAGGACGATACCAAAAAAATTTTTCATTTCACCTACTGATGCTCCCAACACTTTAATGCTCCCCTTCTCGGCAAGATGGTACCTGTTTGTGTACTCCGTTACTTTTTCAAAAAACTCATCATTGAAATATACGGAAAAATAATCATAAGGGGACTTTACAGGTCTGTTTGTGTCCACAGTTTCACAAGAGCTGCTTTCCAACAGAATCTCAAAAGGTCTTTTTTTCCAAATAACACGACGATTGGTAGTGTGACCTTCATCTGCAGGTGTCTCTAAAACAGCATTTACCTCGTCTTCATCGTCGCTTTCCTTGTCTGCCAAATTATTTCTTGCAACGGGTAACTCCCAAGTGGCATCCGCACACTCATCATCACTACTAAAGTCTTCCAAATCCGAATTTAAAAGTTCAGCTAAGATAGCGTCTTCAATTAGTCCACCTAAGAAAAAGAACAATAAAAGTTCATTTATTTTTAGAAAAAAGGCCTAACACGCACAATTGTAGCACTTCAAACAAATTTGACCAAAAAATATCAAAAAACATAAAATAATCACGAAGTTACTGTTTGCATACAATATTTAATATGTTTTCTTATTGAAAACACTTGTTTGATGAAATATTCCACAATTTAAATAATTTTAATTTATTTGCAAACTTACCTCTTCCACTCATTTTTACAAATGCGCAAAGTACACTGCTGAAACTACAAAATTAATATGAAAAACAAATATTTATAACGGTTCTTCAGATTCTTAGACAAAGAGAGAGCATACACAATTATTGTTTTGCCGCTCTAATCGCAGTACGTCATATATTATAGAAATTATAGAGACTTAAACTTACCCGCACAATTGTGCGTACACGGTCGGAAAGGGATATGGGAGCTATATCTAAATCTGAACCGATTTCAACCAAATTTGGCACGCATAGCAACAATACTAATTCTACTCCCTGTGCAAAATTTCAACTAAATCGGAGCCAAAAATTGGCCTCTGTGGTCATATGAGTGTAAATCGGGCGAAAGCTATATATGGGAGCTATATCTAAATCTGAATCGATTTCAACCAAATTTGGCACGCATAGCTACAATACCAATTCTACTTCCTGTGCAAAATTTCAACCAAATTGGGGTAAAACTCTGGCTTCTGGGACCGTATTAGTCCATATCGGGCGAAAGATATATATGGGAGCTATATCTAAATCTGAACCGATTTCAATAAAATTTGGCAAACTTGACTATAGTACTAATTGTTCCTCTTGTGCAAAATTTTAAGAAAATTAGGGTAAAACTCTGGCTTCTGGGGCCATATAAGTCCATATCGGGCGAAATATATATATATGGGAGCTATATCTAAATCTGAACCGATTTCAACCAAATTTGGCATGCATAGCAACAATGCTAATTCTACTCCCTGTGCAAAACTTCAACTAAATCGGAGCAAAAAATTGGCCTCTGTGGTCATATGAGTGTAAATCGGGCGAAAGCTATATATGGGAGCTATATCTAAATCTGAACCGATTTCAACCAAATTTGGCACGCATAGCTACAATACCAATTCTACTCCCTGTGCAAAATTTCAACCAAATTGGGGTAAAACTCTGGCTTCTGGGACCGTATTAGTCCATTTCGGGCGAAAGATATATATGGGAGCTATATCTAAATCTGAACCGATTTCAATAAAATTTGGCACACTTGACTATAGTACTAATTGTTCCTCTTATGCAAAATTTTAAGAAAATTAGGGTAAAACTCTGGCTTCTGGGGCCATATAAGTCCATATCGGGCGAAATATATATATGGGAGCTATATCTAAATCTGAACCGATTTCTTCCAAAATCAATAGGGATCTATTCTGAGCCAAAACACATACTTGTGCCAAATTTGAAGTCGATTGGACTAAAACTGCGACCTAGACTTTGATTACAAAAATGTGTTCACGGACAGACGGACATGGCTATATCGACTCAGGAGCCCACCCTAAGCATTTTTGCCAAAGACACCATGTGTCTATCTCGTCTCCTTCTGGGTGTTGCAAACATATGCACTAACTTATAATACCCTGTTCCACAGTGTGGAGCAGGGTATAAAAAGACTTATCAACATTTGGAAAAACTCATTCCTTCATAGATATTCACATAAGGGACATTTCTTTGATTATAATCCAGAATGGGGAAGGAAAATAATCAAGAAAAGGTTATGGGGTCATCAAGAATTTCGATTTGTATCCCAAATGTTATTTATGTTTGTTGCATGCATTTTGAGAATATGAAGGGATTGTTTTTTTCTTTCTCAAGATTGGGTCACATAGAGATTTACCAATGTGCACAGTGGTATGTGTTCGCCGATGATGGATATGAGATGAGATAAACCCTTCCTATACCACTTGACAAAAAAAACCAACATATTTTTCCTATTTTATTTGGGGGTTTTGTGGTTTCGATTTCAATCTATGTTAGATCTTATGGGCAACAAAAAAGAATTGAATATTTATTAAGAGGAAATTTATGACAAGGATATGCTTATTTGAATAATGAAATCAAATACAAACACATGCTTATCGAGAGATAAATAGACAAACAAACACACACACACACATACCGTTAGCAGAGAGGGAGAGAAAAGACACAGATATCCTTTGCCCACACACTCATACTCCAATACATATGTGTCCTTGTTATAAATTTTTTAACGAACTTGATAAAGTGTTGTTACCCAATTTTATTATTCTCTTTTTTGGCTTTTTTCCCCTATATCAAGAAATTCAATGTATACTTCTTTGATTTTTCGTTTGGAGAATCCTTTGATCTGTTTTCCTTTATTTTATTATTTGTTGCATGTGTTTTCTCCCTATTATTCATTGGCAAATCCTTTTTCTTCTCTTACAGACTCCAGAGAATTGTAAAACAGAACAAGATTGTACAGCAATGATGGTGTCTTGGGAAGGCGAAGCTGAAATCCAATCGGGTGATATATTAATTGTTGAAATAAACGATGCCCTCTTGAATCCCAAGGATGTAAATCTAACAACCAGGTAAGTGAGGTTCAATGGTCATTAATACACACGGAACACTGGGAATAAACCTAATATTTTTGGAAGAGCAATAAGAAAATCAAAAATTTAAATTTGTTCGAATATTAAAAGACCATAAAAAATTAGTATCGAGGTCATAAGGACCAAGGCATACTACGATTTTTCAAAATCAGGTTGGGTTGATGCCTTTCAGGAAGTACAATCACAAATCAGTCTTTATACTAAACAAACTATTAAATCAGATTAGGCATCCGTAATTATAGGACTCTAAATTTACACAATAATTAAAATAAATAAATGGTGATTATAACAAATTTTATAAATTGTCTTTTTAAAATGTTAGGTTAGGTTAGGTTAAGGTGGCAGCCCGATTAAGATTCAGGCTCACTTAGACTATTCAGTCCATTGTGATACCACATTAACTAAAAGTACCTATTACATATGGGCACTTCTAGTTTTAACCGTTGAACCTTCTCGATTATATTCTTCTGTTGAACCAACCAGATTGTTCCAAAAACAGTAGCAGACTGCTTAAGTTAACGTTTTCCAGATCCGCCAGTAATCTGAAGCTATATGCTCCTAAAAGTTGCTTGCGCTTTACACAAAATGCAGGACACTCACATAAGAGGTGTTTAATTGATTCTTTTTTCCTCCGCATCATGACAGCTCATACAATAGTCATTATACTTCGCGCCAATAGTTTTTGCAAAATCGCCTATCAGGCGATTTTTTTTAAAATGTTACTTCTTAGAAATTTTGACACTAGCTATTTAAATTTGTGTCTCTCCTGTAGCATTGAAAAATTACGAACTTTCTTTAATGTAGATTAGGTTAGGGCAGTTGAGGACAATACTTCCTCAAAGTAATTTTCTCAACTACGTCTTCCTAAAGTGATGTTCTTTAAAATCGCTCAAGATTCAATGTTGCATAAAACATCCACCCAGAGGCCCTTATAAAGGCGAGTATGTTCCTTAAGTTACACTTCCGCTGATCGGTTAGAGCCTGACAGAATAAGGAACCCAGTATCAAGTGTCCTTTAAAGCTGGACAGTGGCATAGGAAGCGATACGAGTATTCCGTAATTTCCGGGCCCAGATCACGTTTGCCATAGGTGGTAGAATTCTACCAACAATGGTCAATTTTTTTCTGCTTGGTAGATTGGTAGAATTCTTGCTTTTTGGTAGATTTTTAAATTATTCCTCTCCGACCAAGAAGCACTTCACAAATTTTCTGTAGAAATAAAACATTGACAAAATTTTCTATGGAAATAAAATTTTGACAAAATTTTTTATTTAAATAAAAGTTTGAAAAAATTTTTCTCAAATTTTCTCAAAATTTTATTTCATTAGAAAATTTATTAAAATTTTACCAAAATCAGTAGTCATTTACCATCTATGACACAAGCTTTACTGTAATATTAGTTTAAGGTAATTACTCTTGCAATTATTAAATATCTTTTTTATGTCGTGCTGTATTAGTATTTTATTAATAGACGTATTTTTTGCAAAAGCAATTGACGAAAATTTAATATAAAATACATAAATCATCCCTGATGAGGCTGGAAATAATTCCAGCGAAACGTTGAATAGAAATAATGGAATAATTTAATTGTTTTATTCGCATTTTATAGTGACCTTGAAAGCGCATTAAAAAACATACCAAAAATAAAAAGCTAAAAATTTTGATAAAATTTTCTATAGAAATAAAATTTTGCAAAAATTTTCTATAGGAATAAAAATCAAATTTTCTATAGAAATAAAATTTTGCCAAAACTATCTATAGACATAAATTTTCTTCTACGAAAAATGTTGGCAACATTTTTTATTGAAATAAAAGTTGAACAAAATTTTCTATAGTAATAAGATTTTATCAAAATTTTATTTCATTAGAAAAATTGTTTAAATGTTAGCAAAATTTTCTATAGAAATAAAATTTTGATAAAATTTTCTATAGAAATAAAATTTTTAACAAAATTTTGTACAGAAATAAAATCTTGCAAAAATTTTCAATAGAAATCAAATTCTGCAAAAATTCATAGAAATAAAATTTTGACAAAATTTTCTATAGAAAAAAACAAATGGTTGTCTATAGAAATAAAGAAGTAAAATTTTGACAAAATTTTCGTTGGAAATAAAATTTTGACAAAATTTTCGTTGGAAATAAAATTTTGACAAAATTTTCGTTGAAAATAAAATTTTGACAAAATTTTCTATAAAAATAAAATTTTGACAAAATTTTTTATAGAAATAAAATTTTGACAAATTTTCTATAGAAATAAAATTTTGACAAAATTTTCTATAGAAATAAAATTTTGGTAAAATGTTTTATAGAAATAAAGTTTTGATAAAATATTTTATGTAAATAAAATTTTAACAACATTTTCTAAAGAAATAGAGTTTTGACAAAATATTCTATATATTTTCTATAGAAATAAATATTTGACAAAATTTTCTATGGAAATAAAATTTTGACAAAATTTTCTACAGAAATAAAATTTTGACAAAATTTTCTATAGAAATAAAAATTTGACAAAATGTTCTATAGAAATAAAATGTTGACAAAATTTTCTATATATACCTAAACCGATTTCAACCAAATTTGATACAGACAGTTGGAATGTTAATTCCACTTCCTGTGCAAAATTTCAAGTAAATCGGAGTAAAAGATTGGGAATCTGAACGGATTTCAATAAAATTTGACAACACTATTAATTGTACTCTTAGTGCAAAATTTCAACCAAATTGGGGTAAACTATGGCTTCTGGAACCATATTAGTCCATATCGGGCGAAATATATATATATATATATATATATATATAGATATATATATATATATATATATATATATATATATATATATATATATATATATATATATATATATATATATATATATATATATATATATATATATATATATATATATATATATATATATATATATATATATATATATATATATATTTATATATATATATATATATATATATATATATATATATATATATATATATATATATATATATATATATATATATATATATATATATATATATATCTAAGTCGCAGTTTTAGTCCAATCGACTTCAAATTTGGTACAAGTATATATATATATATATATATATATGTATATATATATATATATATGTATATATATATATATATATATATATATATATATATATATATATATATATATATATATATATATATATATATATATATATATATATATATATATATATATATATATATATATATATATATATATATATATATATATATATATATATATATATATATATATATATATATATATATATATATATATATATATATATATATATATATACATATATATATATATATATATACTTGTACCAAATTTGAAGTCGATTGGACTAAAACTGCGACTTAGACTTTGATCACAAAAATGCGTTCACATACAGACGGACATGGCTATATCGACTCAGGAGCCCACCATGAGCATTTTTGCCAAAGACACCATTTGCAAACATATGCACTAACTTATAATACCCTGTTCCACAATGTGGCGCAGGGTATAAAAATGTTTGTCTATAGAAATAACATTTTGATACAATTTTCTATAGAAATAAAATTTTGACAAAATTTTCGTTGGAAATAAAATTTTGACAAAATTTTCGTTGGAAATAAAATTTTGACAAAATTTTCTATAGAAATCAAAATTTGCTAAAGAAATAAAATTTTGACAAAATTTTCTGAAAAAATAAAATTTTGATAAAATAATTTATATAAATAAAATTTTAACAACATTTTTTATAGAAATAGAGTTTTGACAAAATATTCTACATAAATAAAATTTTGGCAAAATTTTCTATATAAATAAAATTTTGTCAAAATTTTCTATAGAAATAAAATTTTGGCAAAATTTTCTATAGAAATAAAATTTTGAAAAAATTTTCTATAGAAATAAAATTTTGACAATATTTTCTATAGAAGTAAAATTTTGACAAAATTTTCTTTAGAAGTAAAATTTTGATAAAATTTTCTATAGAAATAAAGTTTTGACAAAATATTCTCTATAAATAAAATTTTAGCAAAATATTCTATATAAATAAAATTTTGGCAAAATTTTCTATAGAAATAAAATTTTGACAAAATTTTCTACAGAAATAAAATTTTGAAAAAATTTTCTATAGAAGTAACATTTTGACAAAATTTTCTATAGAAATTAAAATTAACAAAATTTTCTATAGATATAAAATGTTGACACAATTTTCTATAAAAATAAAATTCGTTTCTTTCATTCTTCGAAGTAAAATCTTGACAAAATTTTCGTTGGAAATAACATTTTGACAAAATTTTCTATAGAAATAAAATTTTGACAAAATTTTCTATAGAAATAAAATGTTGACAAAATTTTCTATAGAAATAAAATTTTGACAAAATTTTCTATATATACCTAAACCGATTTCAACCAAATTTGATACAGACAGTTGGAATGTTAATTCCACTTCCTGTGCAAAATTTCAAGTAAATCGGAGTAAAAGATTGGCCACTGTGGTCATATGAGTGTAAATCGGGCGAACGATATATATGGGAATCTGAACGGATTTCAATAAAATTTGGCGCACTTGACTACACTATTAATTGTACTCCTAATGCAAAATTTCAACCAAATTGGGGTAAACTATGGCTTCTGGAACCATATTAGTCCATATCGGGCGAAAGATATATATGGGGGCTATATCTAAATCTCAACCGATTTCAATAAAATTTGGCACACTTGACTATAGTACTAATTGTTCTTCTTGTGCAAAAATTTAAGCAAATTACGGCGAAACTCTGGCTTCTGGGACCATATAAGTCCATATCGGGCGAAAGATATAAATGGGAGCTATATCTAAATCTGAACCGATTTCTTCCACAATCAATAGGATTCTATTATGGGTCAAGACTCATACTTGTACCAATTTTGAAGTCGATTGGACTAAAACTGCGACCTAGACTTTGATCACAAAAATGTGTTCACAGACAGACGGGCTACATCGACTCAGGAGCCCACCCTGACCATTTTTGCCAAAGACACCATGTGTATATCTCGTCTCCTTCTGGGTGTTGCAAACATATGCACTAACTTATAATACCCTGTTCCACAGTGTGGCGCAGGGTATAAAAATGTTTGTCTATAGAAATAAAATTTTGATAAAATTTTCTATAGAAGTTAAATTTTGACAAAATTTTCGTTGGAAATAAAATTTTGACAAAATTTTCGTTGGAAATAAAATTTTGACAAAATTTTCTATAGAAATAAAATTTTGAAAAAATTTTCTGAAGAAATAACTTTTTGGTAAAATTTTTTTATAGAAATAAAGTTTTGACAAAATATTTTATATAAATAAAATGTTAACATCATTTTTTATAGAAATATAGTTTTGACAAAATATTCTATATAAATAAAATATTTGCAAAATTTTCTATAGAAATAAAGTTTTGAAAAAATTTTCTATAGAAATAAAATTTTGACAAATTTTTCTATAGAAGTAAAATTTGGATAAATTTTCTATAGAAATAAAAATTAACAAAATTTTCTATAGAAATAAAGTTTTGATAAAATATTCTATATAAATAAAATTTTAGCAATATATTCTATATAAATAAAATTTTGGCAAAATTTTCTACTGAAATAAAATTTTGACAAAATTTTCTATAGAAATAAAATTTTGAAAAAATTTTCTATAGAAATAAAATGTTCACAAAATTTTCTATAGAAATAAAAATTAATAAAATTTTCTATAGAAATAAACTATTGACAAAATTTTCTAAAGAAATAAAATTCTTTTCTTTCTTTCTTCGGTTTCTCATGTTTCCCAATTTACTTCACTGTGTTCCTGCTCGGGCTCCACATAAAAGTAGAAAAAAGTAGAAGGAAAGAAGCAGGGATTCCCAGGTTAAAATCAGTCCATGGGGTATTTTTATGCGAAGTCTTGTTAATAATTTTATGGTAATAAAATACTTAGTTCACCACGTATCATTAAAAACAACTAACTTAACATCAGATAACCACTTTCCCCAACCTAACCCACTGTGTAACAGAAAACAAAAAAAATGTTCTTTTATAATTGATAGTTTTTCCTATTGTTCATTTCCTTGGTCATTTCGAAAATAAATGTCTTTAGAGAGTATTTAGTCTTTTTGTATTCATTTTATAGCTTGATGTAATTATAAGAAAATGGAATTTTAATGTCTTTTTTTGGCATTTGGTAGTTTATCTCAGTTTCTTTAGTTTATTTTTTTATCGGGGATATAACATAGTAGCGTTTTTTCATTTCTTCAATGACTTTTCCATTTTTATCAAGTGTCTCTCTAATTTTTCTATGGCCCTACAGATTCATGTTTTCCTCAAACTAAATTTTAGTACTAAACCTAAGACTAGTGGGAAAACTACCTTTAATATCATCTTACTCGCTTCATTAAATAATAATGGCTCAAAGGAAAAATGTAGGCGAGTTTCCTTGAAACTTTAATATTTTTAAAGCTACCTCAATAACCTTGGAATACTTGAAACGTTTACCATTTCTCTTTAGCAAAAACCGGATGTTAAATAAGATTTTATTAAAGGCGGAGAGGCGTAAACAAGATTCTTTTATTTGTAAAATTACAAGAGGTGAAATTATGTGACGCTCTTTAATTTTGTGCAAGTTCAAAGGAGAGATTATTTTAGTTACCCACCCGATCTGAGATTATATTTCAAAAGAAATTTTCATTCAAATGAGAAGTCTACGTAAAACAATAGATGTTAAGGGCTGGCACTTAAAAGATAAAAAGATTTTTTTTTATAAAGTAAAAATTAAAAATTCCCCAAATTTTTTGTACAACATAACATTGAGTTTCAAAACTCTTTTTTTGTCCGTTAACATTGAAGTTGATGAGTTTGAAGATTATGACAGTAGAAATGATTTTGTTCTATTTTCTGAACTATAATTAAACGGCTTAGTCTGGAATGTAATCATATATGGTCGCTACAAATTTCTATTAGATAAGAGGATATCAAATATTTTTTTAAAAATTCAACAAAAAATATTTTTCATTGTAGTGTATGATTCAAATCATACACAGAAAAAAATTTCAGGAAACATTTTCCAATTAAAATCTTAATTGAGTTTTAAAAAATATTCAATTAAAAATTTAATTGAATCAACAAATTTTTTAATTGAAATAAAAATAAAACACACAAATTAATAGTATCAATTAATTTTTTAATTGGATCAATTAATTTTGTAATTGATACTATCATTTCTGTGATTGAAGACATTTGAATTAAAAAATTAATTGGATCAATTAATTTCGTGATTGAATTAGAAAAAATTGTTTTGTGTGTATAAGAAATAAGTACATACGACCGAAAGTTTGGCCAGGCCGAATCTTATCTACAAGCGAATTACTTGGATTGTGGTAACAGTTACAGATGGCAAGGTGCACTAAACCTTTTTGACATTGTCTTTTAAATTGTAAGTTGGCCCATTTGGATTCTATGCTGGAAGAATAAGTACATACACACAAAAAAATAAAATATGAATTTGTACATAAATTTGTAAATTTTTATAAATTTGTGGACTTTTTCATAAAAAATATGTACACCTACATAATATATTGTTTTCGTAAATACTTGTTATGAATTTTTTATGAATTGTTATGAATTTTTTAATAACACACCTAGACCTCGCTTTGCGTTGCAGATACGTTCCAACAAACACGACGCAAACTGAAACGACGCAAAGTGAATTATGAGTTTCTACGACAAACCATGCAAAGATTGGAAATAGACAACAACGATAACAACGCATCTTCAAAAATATAACGACGCAAAATGAAAACTGGTACTAATTTAGGAGCGATGCAACTTGGAAGCAACGCAAAACGAAACGACGCAAAGCGAGGTCTAGGTGTATATAGGGACGGTTTCATAAAATTAATGAAACTTTACTTAATATATCAAAAATACTGGTTTTCTCTTAGCGTGAGAGAGCCACAACATAGAGTTACTCTCATGTGTATACAACACAAGCATATAATACGAGACAAAAAAACACGTGTGTTTGAGTTTTTCAGTACAGTTTGAGTCTCCGTCGCGATTCGAAGATTATTTATTGCTGTAAAAAAATTGACGCAAAAACAATATTAACTGGAAGCGTTGGTGCTTATGTTTATAAATAATATAAAATATTATAAATATTAATTATATAATTATGTTCTTTGCTGGCTGGACTTTAATGCGGGTTTTAATAAATGGGTTCATACATTTTGACGAATTATGCAGGCATTAAGAATCAGAAATCTAAATGCAAAGTTACATGTAATGCATGACGTTTTTATTATATATTATGTAAAAGTTCATCTATTTATCAATGACAAAAATATGTATACTTCATATATAATATTAAAAATTCCATTCATATTATGTATACATTCGTAGTCAATGAAAACCTGTATTTTTATACCCTCCACCATAGGATGGGGGGTATATTAACTATGTCATTCCGTTTGTAACACATCGAAATATTGATCTAAGACCCCATAAAGTATATATATTCTGGGTCGTGGTGAAATTCTGAGTCGATCTGAGCATGTGCGTCCGTCCGTCTGTTGAAATCACGCTAACTTCTGAACGAAACAAGCTATCGACTTGAAACTTGGAAACTAGGTCGGATGGTATTGCAACTGGGCCATATCGGTCCACTTTTACGTATAGCCCCCATATAAACGGACCCCCAAATTTGGTTTGCGAAGCCTCTAGGAGAAGCAAATTTCATCCGATCCGGCTGAAATTTGGTTCATGGTGTTAGTATATGGTATCTAACAACCATGCAAAAATTGGTCCATATCGGTCCATAATTATATATAGCCCCCATATAAACCGATCCCCCGATTTGGCTTGCAGAGCCTCTAAGCGCAACAATTTTCATCCGATCCGGCTGAAATTTAGTACATGGTGTTAGTATATGGTATCTAACAACCATGCAAAAATTGGTCCATATCGGTCAATAATTATATATAGCCCCCATATAAACCGATCCCCCGATTTGGCTTGCGGAGTCTCTAAGAGAAGCAAATTTCATCCGATCCGGCTGAAATTTGGTACGTGGTGTTAGTATATGGTCTCTAACAACCATTTAAAAATTGGTCCACATCGGTCCATAATTATATATAGCCCCCATATAAACCGATCCCCCGATTTGGCTTGCAGAGCCTCTAAGCGCAACAATTTTCATCCGATCCGGCTGAAATTTGGTACATGGTGTTAGTATATGGTATCTAACAACCATGCAAAAATTGGTCCATATCGGTCCATAATTATATATGGCCCCCATATAAACCGATCACCAGATTTGACCTCCGGAGCCACTTGGAAGACCAAAATTTATCTGATTCAGTTGAAATTTGGTACGTGATGTTAATATATGGCCTCAAACACCCATGCAAAAATTGGTCGATATCGGTCCATAATTATATATAGGCCCCATATAAACCGATCCCCAGATTTGACCTCCGGAGCACCTTGGAAGAGCAAAATTCTTCCCATTCGGTTGAAATTTGGTACGTGATGTTAGTATAGGGTATCCAACAACCATGCAGGAATTGGTTCCTATCAGTCCATAATAATATATAGCTCCCATATAAACCGATCCCCAGATTTGACCTCCGGTGCCTTTTGGAGAAGCAAAATTCATCCGATCTGGTTGAAATTTGGTACGTGGTGGTAGTATATGACATTTAACAACCATGTGAGTTGAAATTTGTGGATGACAGTCTTTCGTAGAAGTTTCTACGCAATCCATGGTGGAGGGTACATAAAATTCGGCCTGGCCGAACTTACGGCCGTATATACTTGTTATTTTATGAATTGTTTTCATATAATTTATGAATCCCGTGTTTGGAAAATTTTCGTGAACACTATTCATAAAATAAATGTATTATTTTTTTGTGTGTACACAAGCCTCTTTATTTCCTGCTCGTTTTATATAGCGGAGACAATAAAGAGTTATGCACCGATATGAACCAATTTTCGCATGGCAATTAGAGAGCATGAGATGATTTGTTTTCCTCCAAAGTGGTTTCGAGGTTAAATCCTGGGTAGGTCGGTTTATATGAAAGCTATATATATAATTATAGACCGATATGAACAAATTTGTGCATGCAAACTACATTTTTGCCTATACTAACATCACGTACCGAATTTCAACCGGATCAGATTAAATTTCTCCCTCCAAGAGGATCCGTAATGCAAATCTGGAGATCGGTTTATATGGGGTCTAAGACCAATGTATTGATGCATTACAAATGGAATGACAGAGGTTTTTTGTTAAAAAATGTTTGAATTATCTATTATAATTTGGATTTTTATACCCTTCACCACTACTGTGGTACAGGGTATAATAAGTTTGTGCATTTGTATATAACGCCGAGAAGGAGTAGTCATAGATCCATCTTTTAGTATACCGATCGGCTTAGAATTAAATTCTGAGTCGATTTAGCGATGTCCGTCTGTCTGTCTGTCTGTTTATGTATTTTTGCGTGCAAAGTCCAGCTCGCAGTTTAAGTCCGATCGTATTCAAAATTGGCATAGGGCTCTTTTTCGACTCAAAGACGATCCTATTGATTTTGGTTTCATTTGGTTCAGATTTAGATATAGCTGCCATATATATATTTAGAATCGATCTGGTCATAAATGACGCATTTATCAACCGATCTTCTTCCAATTTCGTAAAATCTAATATTTTATGAGCCTCGTAAATTTTGCAAAATATCAGTAAAATCGGTTCAGATTTAGATATAGCTCCCATATATAACTTTCGCCCGATTTACACTCTTATGGCCCCAGAGGCCAATATTTTGTTCCAATTTACATGCAATTTTCCACTGGGAGTAGAATTAACATTATAAATATGCACACCGAATTTGGTTGAAATCGGTTCAGATTGAGATATAGCTCACATATACAGCTTTCGCCCGATTTACAGATATGACCACCGTAGATCAAAATTTTCCTCCGATTTAGAAGAATTGTGGACAGTGAATGGAAATAACATTTTTACTATGCATGTCAATTTTAATTGAAATTGGTTCAGATTTAGATATATCTACCATATATCCTATGGCCCCAGAGGCCAATATTATGTTCCGATTTAATTGAAATTTTGAACAAAGAGTAGAATTAACATTATAAATATGCGTACCGAATTTAGTTGAAATCGGTTCAGATTTAGATATTGCTCCCATAAATAGCTTTCGCCCGATTTGCACTCCTATGGGCCCAGAGACCAATCTTTTGTTCCAATTTATGTGAAATTTTTCACAAGGAGTAGAATTAACATTATAAATATGCATACCGAATTTGGCTGAAATCGGTTCAGATTTAAATATAGCTCCCATATATATCTGTCGTCCGATTTACAGATATGACCACCGTAGATAAAAATTTTCCTCCGATTTACTTAGAATTGTGCACAGAAAAAAATTTCACGAAAATTTTTCCAATTAAAGTCTTAAATGAGTTTTAAAAAATATTCAATTAAACATTTAATTAATTCAACAAATTTTTTAATTGACACAAAAGTCAATCACAAAAATTAATAGTATCAATTAATTTTTTAATTGGATCAATTAATTTTGTAATTGACCTTCAATTAATTTTTTAATTGATACTATCATTTCTGTGATTGAAGACATTTCAATTAAAAATTAATTGGATCAATTAATTGAGTGATTGAATCAGAAAAACTAGAGGTATTTTATGATCATAAATAGGTGTGCCAAAAATGGTGAGTATCGGTCAATGTTTTGGTATAGCCCCCATATAGACCGATCTTCTGATTTTACTTCTTGGGCTTATAGAAACCGTAGTTTTTATCAATTTGCCGGAAAATGGAAATCTAGAGGTATTTTAGGACCATAAAGAGGTGTGCCAAAAATTGTGAGTATCGGCCCATGTTTTGGTATAGCCCCCATATAGAGCTATCTCCCGATTTTACTTCTTGGGCTTATAGAAACCGTAGGTTTTATCCAACTTGCCTGAAATTTGAAATCTAGAGGTATTTTATGATCATAAAGAGGTGTGCCGAAAATTGTGAGTATCGGTCCATATTTTGATATAGCCCCCATATAGACCGATTTCCCGATTTTACTTGTTGGGCTTCTAGAATCCGAAGTTTTTATCCTATTTGCCTGTAATAGGAATTCTAGAGGTATTTTCGGGCAATGAAGAGGTGTGCCGAGAACGGTGAGTATCGGTCAATATTTTAGTATATCCCCCATAAGAACGATGTCCCGATTTAACTCCTTGGGTTTCTATAAACCGTAGTTTTTATCCGATTTGCCGGAAATTGTAAATATTCTGGTATTTTAGGCTCACAAAAACGTGTGTCGGATTAAGTTTTTATCGGTCCATTTGGTAATGCCTCCATATAGACCGATTTCACTTCTTGAGGGTATAGAAGGCGCACTGATCATGAAAATTGCTTGAAACTGAATGCAAAATTTCCAGATTTTATTTCTCGTGTGAAAATCTACAGATTTAAGATTTCAAATCAAGACGTTATTTTATAATGTTCTTGCACAATTACAAGAGATATTAATGATTCCTCTAAAACTCAAACAAAAATTGTTCTTATAAATCCAGAATCTTGTATAGTCTTCATCGGTAAAATCTTTACATTTATCTTCGGTATAAATGAAATTTCAAAGGAAACCCTAATAATTGATTCATGGTGGTGGGTATTTAAGATTCGGCCCGGCCGAACTTACTGCTGTATACACTTGTTTTTTAGTAACATTGTGGTCCGTCCCGGTCTTAGACTTTCCTTACTTGTTAAATTTACATTTATTTTGTGACTATGCATAAGGCTCGGCCGGATATACTGGGTTTCCTTTCCAAACGTATTTTTAATGTTTTCTTTCACAGGAAAAAAAAAAGTATATTCATATATATTTTATACGATAACAATAATTGTATATGAGAAAAAAAAGAAAAAATTTTGTTTTTCGACTTTCTTATATCCAAAATCTACTGTATAGGACAAATAAAAATCTTACATCCTAACTCCTATGTAGTGAATGCAAGCAAAATAAAATTTGTAAATATCTGTTTTTACACACCTTCCTTTGGTTTTATGGCAAAGTAACATAAAGAAAAATCATAGCCTTTGGTATTCATAAAAACAAAAACATCGCAATAAAACCTAGAGTAAACGAAACGCAATGGAATATTTGTGGAAGAAAATGCCATTAACTAAAAGAGATTTGTGAAAAACACACAAATGTGGCCAAGTAGGCGTAGCAACACACATACACATACGCAAATGGGCTTTTGAAGGGGTAGTGCCTTCGAAGGCAAATCCCTATAAAAAATTATTTCTATGTGAGATTACTGTTGCTTATTTTATTACTTTCTTAACGAAACACCTATGCTTAATCTTTATATTACATTTGTACATCTGGGTGGTGTTAGACACGCCAATCTTGATTAGAATCAATTGTGAATGGTAATATAGATGTTAGGTGTGGGATATTTTCACATAACATTTTATTGCTTAATTTTTTTTTTTAATTTTCCCTTAACTTTAACTCCTTTTCACATATTGAGATATGTAGAGAATGAATTACGCAATTTCGAAACGTATGGTATAAGTACACTTATAATGTCCTATACAAAAATAGATATGAAGATAGAGTCTTACCTAATATTTTTATATTTTTAAAGATGTTTTTACTTGAAACATAGCGTACTTTTCACTTGAAGTCTAGTCCAGTAATTTGGAAACATAAGATGGCTTTAACACGTTTTTAAAGAACTTTGATAGAATATGAAAAAAAGAAAAACAATCGAATAAATTAAAATTTATTTCCTAGTGGTACGCAAAATTCATATTAAAAGAAGGCCGTAAGTTCGGCCAGGCCAAATTTTATGTACTCTTCACCAGGGCTGTGGAGTCGAGCCAATTTTGCTCGACTCCGACTCCGACTCCAGCATTTTTCATCAGCTCGACTCCGACTCCGACTCCGGAGTCGACACCGGGTAATATAACTAAATCTTATTTTAATGCCACTAATTTGTAGTTCTATTGTGGGGGTACCGTAAGTGGATCGATATAAAGTATCGTATTTATTTATGTGTGCAAAAAAAAAGGTCTTAATTTCACATTAGATGCCAATTGAACTCTATATTTCAAATTTAGGGCAATGTCTAATAAATAAAATAATGATATAATTACCCATCATAATATGAGAAGATACCAACAGTATATGTATTTGTGGACCAAAATTATTGATACTATCTCAAATCCTTTAAATTTGTTGCGAGCTATATAAAGGTTTATATTCCCATATGCATGAATTTAAATCTGAATCGATTTAGACAAAATTGTGTATACTTCTACAAAATCTATGTACTTAAAATTTAAATCTAACGTTATGGGACGTAACACAATTTTAACAAAAAATAAAAATGCAAGGAAAGTCTAAAGTCGGGCGGGCCGATTGTAATATACTCGCACAACTTTGTATTTAGATCTACATTTTGATAAAATCTCAAATCAGACTTCTACAAAATCTCGGGCAATATTTGGGAAATATTTATAATTATTTAGAGAATTTCGCAAAAATGCATTTATGATTCATTCATTGAAAATTTTAGTCATTTCTACAAGTTTTCGACTTAGCAGTGAGTATCAGTGAGCCTACAATTTTGGAAAAATGTTTGTCTAGTAAATAAAATTTTGCAAAATTTTCTACAGAAACAAAATTTTGACTAAATTTTCTATAGAAATAAAATTTTGGCAAAATTTTTTATAGAAATCAAATTTTGACCAAATATATAGAAATAAAATTTTGAATTAAATTATTATAGAAATAAAATTTGGCAAAATTTTTTTATAGAAATAAAAGTTTGAAAAAATTATCAATAGAAATACAATTAAAAAAAAAAATTGTGTAGCAAACAAAAATATTCTATAGAAACAAAATTTTGACTGAATTTTATATAGAAAAAAATATTTGTATATTAATAAAATTTGGAATACATTTTTTATAGCAGTGAGTATCAGTGAGCATCAGTAAGAAAAAAAATTTGAGAAAATTTGCTATAGAAATAAAATTTGACAATTTTTTCTTATAGAAATAAAATTTTGAAAAAATTATCAATAAAAATACAATTTTAGAAAAATTTTTATGTAGTAAATAAAATTCTGCAAAATACTCTACAGAAGCAAAATTTCGACCAACTTTTCTATGGAAATACAATTTTGACTAAATTTTCTATAGAAATAACATTTTGACAGAATTTTCTATAGAAATAAAATTTTGACCAAATTTTCTAATAAAAAAATCTATTACTATAAAATTTTGGCAATATTTTCAATAGAAATAAAATTTTGACTTAAATTTTTATAGAAATAAAATTATCAATAGAAATAAAATTTTGAAAAAATTTTTGTTTAACAAACAAAATTTTGCAAAATTTTCTATAGAAATAAAATTTGGCAAAATATTCTATAGAAACAACATTTTGACCAAATTTTCTAATAAAAAACTCTATAACTATAAAATTTTGGCAAAATTTTCTACAGAAATAAAATTTTAACTTAAATTTATAGAAATAAAGTTATCAATAAGAATAAAATTTTGAAAAACTTTTGTGTAACAAACCAAATTTTGCAAAATTTTCTATAGAAATAAAATTTTGCAAAATATTCCATAGAAACAAAATTTTGACTCAATTTTCTATAGAAATAAAATTTTGACTAAATTTTCTATAGAAAAAAATATTTCTATAGTAATAAAATTTCTAATAAATTTTTTATAGAAATAAAATTTTGACAAAATTTGCTATAGAAATAAAATTTTGACAAAACTTTTTATAGAAATAATATTTTGACAAAATTTTCTATAAAAAACAACTTTGAAAAAATTTTCTATCAATGTACCACATATGTATATGGCCTTAAAATAAAATTAAAAAAAAATAATTTCGATTGTTCGAAATATTTCAAATAAATTGATATGGGCATTAAAAAGGATCGATCCAGCCCATCTGCTAGTCAAACATTCTAGGAAACATAAAAAGATAGTCGTAATTGGAAGTTGATTTTAATTTACAATCATGCTGTACATTGATCTAATGAATAACGCAATGGAAACTAATTTGCGTAAAAACTAACTTAGCTACAAAAAATGTGAAGTGATAAATTTGGTTTAGCCGGAGTCGGAGTCGAGCAAAATTTTTACGACTCTGACTCCGACTCCGACTCCAGCAAAATCTTCAGACTCCGACTCCAAGACTCCGACTCCGACTCCGACTCCGGCTCCACAGCCCTGCTCTTCACCATGGATTGCGTAGAAACTTCAACTAAAGGGTGATACGGTCAAAATTTGGTCAAGGAGAAACGCGTGTAAATCGGTGAAATCGTTTATTTAAAAAATCAAATTAAATTTCGTTTTCAAGTTCAATTAGTATAAAATTCAGGAAAAATATTCAGTTAGGCTTTCGCTTTTCCAAATCCGAATTGCCGGGCCTCACGCTTGACACCTGCCATAAGATTTTGTACAGCCACCTTGTCCACCTTCTTCGCCGCAGAAAGCCAGTTTGCCTTGAACTGCTGCTCGTGCTTAGCAGTTTTTTTGGTCTTCTTTAGGTTCCGCTTGACAATAGCCCAGTATTTCTCAATTGGGCGGAGCTCTGGCGTGTTGGGAGGGTTCTTGTCCTTGGGAACCACCTGCACGTTGTTGGCGGCGTACCACTCCATGGCCTTTTTACCGTAATGGCAAGATGCCAAATCCGGGCAAAACAGTACGGAACAACCGTGTTTCTTCAGGAAAGGCAGCAGACGTTTATTCAAACACTCTTTCACGTAAATTTCTTGGTTGACAATCCCGGAAGCTATGAAAATGCTGCTTTCCAAGCCACAGGTACAGATGGCTTGTCAAACCAGATATTTCTTCGGGAACTTTGACAGTTTTATGTGCATGAAAATATCTGCTACCTTTCCCCTTCCTTTTGCCGTATAAAACTCCTGTCCCGGAAGCTGCTTGTAGTCGGCTTTGACGTAGGTTTCGTCGTCCATTACCACGCAGTCAAACTTCGTCAGCATCGTCGTGTACAGCCTCCGGTATCGCGCTTTGGTCGTCGTATTTTGTTTATCATCGCGATTTGGAGTCACTACCTTCTTGTAAGTCGATAGTCCGGCTCGTTTTTTGGCTCGATGCACGGTTGTAGACGATCTCGGAGAGAGAGGTTAGGGTTTCGCTTGAAACTACCGGCAACTCTCTTTGTCGTCTCAGCGGCTTCCCGTTTTCGATTTCCCCCCGATCCAGACTTCCTGGCTGTCGACAAACGTTCCCCAAACACTTTAATTACATTTATAACGGTTGATTTGGCAACTTTTAGCGATTTTGCCAGCTTTGCGTGCGAGTAGCTCGGATTTTCGCGATGCGCGAGCAAAATTTTGAAACGCTGCCCTTCTTGCTTGGACGGCATTTTGACAACTGAAGAGTGAATTCCAAAATAGGAGCAACATTCTACACACACATACCTTCAAAATGAGGGGTGTTCAGGTTTTTTAAATGCAAAATTGAAAGAAATACGTCAAGTTTATATTGACTAAATTTTGACCGTATTTCCCTATACAGACGGTCATCCACAATTAAATTACTTAGGTTGCGGCCGATGGCAAGGCATCTAAAAATTTCTTAACATAATCTTCTAAATTGTAAGTTAGTTCATGCTGGATATATAGAAGACAAAAGAAAGGTCGATTAAATAAGTGTATATTCAGTTCTTGACCGGTATATATAGGGAAGAAATAATTACAAACCGATATGAACTTTTGTGCTATAATTAAAAAATATGGGGGTCGCTTTATATGGGGGTTATATAAAATTATGAACACGAGTCTACTAAAAATGACAGATTTTTTACTGTTTGGTAGATTGGTAGAATTTTTGATGTTGTGGAAGATTTTGCAAAATATTCCTTTCCAACTATGAAATGCTTCATAAATATTCTATAGAAATAAAATTTTGAGAAAATTTTCTACAGAAAGAAAATTTTGACAAAATTTTCTATAGAAATAAATTTTTGACGAAATTTTGTATAGAAATTATATTTTGACAAAATTTCCAAATGACATAAAATTAAAAAAAAAATTCTATAGAAATAAAAAAATGCAAGTAGAGGATGCTGATGAGGAATGTGGTAATTCAGAAACGTGCGTCCATCCAACCATCTTGCAGTCTATAGGGATTTGTCCAAATAAATTTTACAAACATTATTTTCCTCTGTTGGTTAAGCTACACTTGTAGTTTAGTCAATGCATGGTTTTAAGCTGAAATCAAAAAACAAAAACAATTTTGACAAAATTTTCTATAGAAATATAAAATTTTGACAAAATTTTCTATGGCAATAAAATTTTGGTAGATTATTTTTGGCTCGAGTGACAATCGTGATTTTTCTGTGATCAGTTTATTTGGGGGCTATATATAATATAGATCTATACGGACCAGTTTCGGCATGGTTATTATCGGCCATACACTAGCGAAATGTACCAAATTTCAACCGGATCGGATGAATTTTTGCTCCTTCAAGAGGCTTCGGAGGTCAAATCTGGAGATTGGTTTATATGGGGGCAATATATAATTATAAACACATATGGACCAATTTTGGCATGGTTGTTAGAGACCACATACTAACACCAAGTACCAAATTTCAACCGGATAGGATGAATTTTGTCCTTCAAGAGGCTTCGGGGTAAATCTGGAGATCGGTTTATATGGGGGATATATATAATTATTAACCGATAAGGACCAATTTTGGCATGGTTGTTAGAGACCATATACTAACACCAAGTACCAAATTCCAACCGGAATGGATGAATTTTGCTTCTCCAAAAGGCTCAGGAGGTCAAATCTGGGGATCGGTTTATATAAGGGCAAAATAATTATGGACCGATATGGACCAATTCTAACATGGTTGTTAGAAACCACATACCACACCACCAAATTTCAACCGGATCGGATAAAATCTCTTAGAGGCTCCGCAAGCCAAATCTGGGGATCGGTTTATATGGGGGCTATATATAATTATGGACCGATGTGGACCAATTTTTTCATGGTTTTTAGAGACCATATACCAACACCATGTTCCAAATTTCAGCCGGATCATATGAAATTTGCTTCTCTTTGAGGCTCCGCAAGCCAAATCTGGGGATCGGTGGGGCTACATATAATCGTAAACCGATGTGGACCAATTTTTGCATGGTTGTTTGAGTCCATATACCAACACCATGTACCAAATTTCAAACGGATCGGATGAATTTTGCTTCTCTAAAAGGCTCAGAAGGTCAAGTCTGGTGATCGGTTTATATGGGGGCAAAATAATTATGGACCGATATGGACCAATTCTGACATGGTTGTTAGAGACCATATACTAACACCACGTACTAAGTTGCAACCGCATCGGATGAATTTTGCTCCTCCAAGAAGCACCGGAGGACAAATCTGGGGATCGGTTTATATAAGGGCTATATATAATTATGGACCGATATGGACTAATTCTGGCATGGTTATTAGAGACCATATACTAACACCACGTACCAAATTTCAGCTGGATCGGATGAAATTTGGTTCTCTTAGAGGTTCCGCAAGCCAAATCTGGGGATCGGTTTATATGGGGGCTATACGTAAATGTGAACCGATATGGCCCATGTGCAACACCATCCGACCTACGTCACTTGTGCCATGTTTCAAGTCGATAGCTCGTTTCGTTCGGAAGTTAGCGTGATTTTAACAGACGGGCGGACGGACGGACATGCTTAGATAGAATCAGAATTTCACCATGACCTAGAATATTTACACTTTATGGGGTCTTAGAACAATATTTCGATGTGCTGCAAACGGATTGACAAAGTTAATATACTCCCCATCCTATGGTGGAGGGTATAACAATAAAGGAAATCTAAAGCGGGCCGACTATATTATACACTGAAGCACTTTGTAGAACCACATTTTCGATACCATATCAAATCCGTCAAATGGATTGGGTTTGTCGCAAATACATACATTTAAATCTGACTGGATCTGGACAAAATTTGTTAGACTTCTAAAAAAAATTGAGACTTAATTTAAGTCACCTAATGCTCTGCGGTGGAACACAATGTTGTTAAAAAAGTATCGGAAACATTTAAATCTGGAGCAAATTTTAGGTAACTTTGCAAATGTTTATTTATGATTTATCGCTCGATAGCTATGCATTAGAAATATAGAAAAATATAAGTCATTTTTACAAATTTTCGACTAAGCAGTGGCGATTTTACAAGTAAAATGTTATATTTTGTCTATATTTTGCCGAAATCAGAAAAACATATACATGGGGCTATATCTAAATCTGAACCGATTTCAACCAAATTGAGCATGTATAGCCAGAATGTGAATTCTACCTCCTGCCCACAATTTCACTTAAATGGGATTACAAATTTGACCTCTGTGATCATATGAGTATAAATCGGACGAAAGATATATATGGAAGCTATATCTTAATTTGAAGCGATGTCAACCAAAATTTGCATATACATCGAGAACATTAATTCTATTCCCTGTAGAAAATTTAAAGCAAATCAGGTTAAAACTCTTGCTTCTATGGCCATATAAGTGTATATCGGCCAATAGATATACGACGGCACTTCGGAAACTTCTTAGCCTAGCACAAAAAGCACGGTATAAACAGAAACAAGTAAGCCGTAAGTTCGGCCAGGCCGAAGCTTATGTACCCTCCATCATGGATTGCGTAGAAACTTCTTCTAAACACTGCCATCCAGAATCGAATTACTTAAGTTGCAGTAACGCTTGCCGATGGCAAGGTATCTTAAAACCTCCTAACACCATCTTCTAAATTGTATGTAAGTCCATACGTGGTATATATTAAATCAAAAAAGATCGATCCAATACGCATATAATTCAGTTTGACAAAGTAGACATAAAATTTTGACAAAATTTTCTACAGAAATAAAATTTTCACAAAATTTTCTATAGAAATAAACATTTTGACAAAATTTTCTATAGAAAGAAAGTTTTGACAAAAATTTCTACCGAAATAAAATTTTAACAAAATTTTCTATAGAAATAAACTTTTGACAAAATTTTCTATAGAAATAAAATCTTGGTAGATTATTTTTGGCTCGAGTGGCAACCACGATTATGAACCGATATGGACCAATTTTTGTGTGATTGGACCAATTTTGGTATGGTTGTTAGCGACCATGTACTAACACCACGTTCCTAATTTGAACCGAATCGGATGAATTTTGCTCCTCCAAGAGGCTCCGGAGGTCAAATCTGGAGAACGTTTTATATGGGGGCTATATATAATTATGGACCGATATGGACCACGGTTGTTAGATACCATATACCAATACCATGTACCAAATTTCAGCCGGATCGGATGCAATTTGCTTCTCTTTGAGGCTTTGCAAGCCAAATCTGGAGATCGGTTTATATAGGGGCTATATATAATTATGGACCGATGTGAACCAATTTTTCCACGATTGTTAGAGACCATATACCAACACCATGTACCAAATTTCAGCCGAATCGGATGAAATATGCTTCTCTTAGAGGCTCCACAAGCCAAATCTGGGGATCGGTTTATATGGGGGCTATATATAATTATGGACCGATGTAAACCAATTTTTGCACGGTTATTAGAGACCATATACCAACACCATGTACCAAATTTCAGCCGGATCGGATGAAATTTTGGTTCTCTTTTAGGCTCCGCAAGCCAAATCTGGGGATCGGTTTATATGGGGGCTATATATAATTATGGACCGATGTGGACCAATTTTTGCACGGTTGTTAGAGACATATACCAACACCATATACCAAATTTCAGCCGGATCGGATGAATTTTGCTCCTCCAAGAGGCTCCACAAGCCAAATCTGAGGGCCCGTTTATATGGGGGCTATAAGTAAAAGTGGACCGATATGGCCCATTTGCAATACCATCCGACCTACATCGATAACAACTACTTGTGCCAAGTTTCAAGTCGATAGCTTGTTTCGTTCGGAAGTTAGCGTGATTTCAACAGACGGACGGACGGACGGACATGCTTAGATCGACTCAGAATTTTACCGCAACCCAGAATATATATACTTTATGGGGTCTTAGAGCAATATTTCGATGTGTTGCAAACGGAATGACAAAATTAATATACCCCCATCCTATGATGGAGGGTATAAAAAGTTAAGTGTTTTGGAAACTTCCATCTCTGTTATGAACACATGTTAAATTTTGTTTCGATCTGGCAACTCCTTCATATAGAAACAGGTGTTCAAAAAAGACGCATCCGAATTAAAGTACGAGTTGCTTGACCACCCACCTTATTCTCCTGATTTAGCTCCCAGTGAGTTTTACTTGTTCCCAAATCTAAAAATATTCCATACTGGCAAGCGTTTTACCTCAAATGAAGATGCAATTACAGTTGTAAACCACTATTTTGAAGACTTTGAGAACAACTACTTCAATCAAGGGATAGATATGCTAGGAAAGCGTTGGACTAAGTGTATATGGGAGCTATATGGGAGCTATATCGATTTACACCAAATTCCGGAAACCTTACGACATCATAAATTGCACTCCTTTGTAAAATTTAAAGAAAATCAGACTTGGCTTCTGGGACCATATTGGTAAATATCGGACGAAAGATAATTTATGGGAGCTATATATAAATTTGAACCGATTTCTTCCAAAATCAATAGGATTCTTTTCTGACCCAAAAGACATACGTTTGCAAATTTGAAGACGATAAGACCAAAATTGCGACCTAGAGTTTGATCACAAAAAAGTGTGTGCAGACAGACGGACATGCCTAGATCGACACAGGGGCCGATCCTGAGCAATATTGCCGAAGACACCTAATGTCTATCTCGTCTCTTTCTGGGTGTTGCAAACATATGAACTAACTTACACAGTATGGCACAGGGTATGAAAATAACCATTTTAAATCTGAATTTCCTAATTCTAAGGACAAAAAACTTCATTGAAATGTTAATGGACTTCGCATTCATATTTTAACATAAACATAAAATTATTGTACTTTAGACAATATTATAATGTATATAATTTTAATAGCATATAATATTACAGAATAATTAACACAATATTAATATAATTATCATATATTAACAACAATCATAACACATGTTTTGAGAAGCCATAATCTGATTAAAAATTATGTTCATATTTTATGACACTCATAATCCCCAATTAGTAGTCCTTTTTGTTGGTTTAGTGATTAACCAATTCAACTTAACTCATAGTGAAAGTTAAATTTATGATAGATGTGAGCAATAAACTATAATCGGTGAAAGCAAAGGCAAGGTGTTTTCCTATCAACATTAACGATATCCGCCCATAAAATCTTGATAACAGCTTTTGGTGATATTATCGTCATAAATATGTGGAAAATTAACTCAAAAACTTAAATAATCCATAAAATTATATGTATATTAAAATTTTATGCATACTTTTATGGGCACTTGGAATACTATATTTAACAAATGCTTTTTGTTGCAGTACATAACCATTTCCTAGAGGTTCGTGCTCTCAGTAGAAATATTGTTCCTATGCTATCCATTTAAATTGCTTAATGTTTCCGGATCTACATATACGTGTCTAAATGTCGAAATGACTTTTTTCTTTAATGGTCCCAAAACACCACCTACTTAAATGCACCTGTACACGACATGGGAACTTAATGGCATATGTGACACCATAATCATGTAGTGTGTAATTTTATTACATAGTGGTTAGAGCATGCAGAATAACCGGAGGGTGTTTATTTCCTTCAGGGATATTAAAGATGATTATTTTTATGAAACTATTCATGTACATATGAGTCAACTACAATGAATAAACCTACAATTATATGTGGCTAGACCAAATCTTAGGTATCCTGCACCATAAATTTCAACCAGATCAGATGAAATTTACTACTCCAAGAGACTCCGGAGATTAAATCTGGGTACCGGTTTATATTGGGGCTATATATAATTATACTACTATCACGAACGAAATTTAAACCGGATCCGATGAAACTAACAACCCCAAGAGGCTGAAAAAGTCAAATCTGGAGGTCATTTTATATAGGGAATATTATAAAGGGAATATTCTGAAGGGCACGCACCAAATTTCATACGGACCTGATAAAATGTACACCATCATGAGGCTGTGGAGGTGAAATGTAGGTCATTTTGTATGGATCAATTAATGTGGTGATGATGAACCGATATGAACCAACTGTGGTGATGATGAACCGATATGAACCAATTGTTGTTGTTACTTTGCGTACTAGGTTAGGTTAGGTTAGGTGGCAGCCCGATGCATCAGGCTCACTTAGACTACGTACTAAATTTAAACTAGATCCGATTAACTTTGCTATCCCAGGTGGCTCGGGCAGTCACACCTGCGGATCGGTTTATATGTAGGCTATATATAATATAAACCCGATCTTTATGAAATTTACTCTTTCAGAGCCCCGGAAGTTAAATCCGCCGACCGGTTTATATTGTGGCTATATATAGTTATGGATCGATTTGGACCAATTTTTGCATTGTTTTTAGGGGGCATACACTTACATCGCGTATTAAATTTCAACCGGGTGAGATGAAATTTGTCCCTCCTAGAGACTCTGGAAATCATATCTAGAGGAAATCATATCTAAAAGGTCCAATATTCTATCGAAATAAAATTTTGATAAAATCTTTTATAGAAATAAAATTTTGACCCAATTTTTTATAGAAATAAAATTTGGACAAAATTTTTCATAGAAATAAAATTTTCTATAGAAATAAAATTTTGATAAAATTTTTTATAGAAATAAACTTTTGGCAACATTTTCTATAGAAATAAATTTTTGACAAAATTTTCTATAGAAATAAAATTTTGACAAAAAATTTTATGGAAATAAAATTTTGACAAAAATTTCTATCGAAATAAAATTTTGACAAAAATTTCTATCGCAATAAACTTTTTGACAAAAATTTCTATAGAAATAAAATTTTGATAAAATTTTTTATAGAAATAAAATTTTGACAAAATTTTTTATAGAAATAAAATTTTGATAAAATTTTTATATAGAAATAAAATTTTGACAAATTTTTTTATAGAAATAACATTTTGACAAAATTTTCTATCGAAATACAATTTTTACAAAAATTTCAATAGAAATAATATTTTGATAAAATTTTTTATAGAAATAAAATGTTGACAACAAATTTATGGAAATAAAATGTTGACAAAAAAATTCTATAGAAATAAAAATTTGACGAAATTTTTATAGAAATAAAATTTTGACGATATTTTTAATAGAAATAAAATTTTGACAAAATTTTCTATTCAAATAAAATTTTGACAAAAAATTTTATGGAAATACAATGTTGACAAAAATTTCTATAGAAATAAAATTTTGACAAAATTTTTTATAGAAATAAAATTTTGAGAAAAAATTTTATGGAAATAAAATGTTGACAAAAATTTCTATAGAAATACAATTTTGACAAAAATTTTTATAGAAATAAGATTTTGACAAAAATTCTATAAAAATAAGATATTGACAAAAAACTCTATAGAAATAAAATTTTGACACAATTTTCTATAGAAATAGAATTTTTTAGAATTTTCTCTAGGAATAAACTTTTGACAAAATTTTTTATAGAAATAAAATGTTGACAAAAAATTTTATGGAAAAAAATTTTGACAAAAATTTCTATCGAAATAAAATTTGGACAAAAATTTCTATCGCAATAAAATTTTGACAAAAATTTCTATAGAAAAAAAATTTGTTAAAATTTTTATAGAAATAAAATTTTGACAAATTTTTTTATAGAAATAAAATTTTGACAAAATTTTCTATCGAAATAAAATTTTGACAGAAATTTCTATAGAAATAAAATTTTGATAAATTTTTTTTTAGAAATAAAATTTTGAAACAAAATTTTATATAAATAAAATGTTGACAAAAATTTCTATAGAAATACAATTTGACGAAATTTTTTATAAAAATAAAATTTTAACAAAATTTTCTATAGAAATAAAATTTTGACAAAAAATTTTATGGAAATAAAATGTTGACAAAAATTTCTATAGAAATACAATTTTGACAAAAAATTTTATAGAAATAAGATTTTGACAAAAATTAAAAATAAGATTTTGGCAAAACATTCTATAGAAATAAAATTTTGACACAATTTTCTATAAAAATAGAATTTTTTAGAATTTTCTCTAGGAATAAACTTTTGACAAAATTTTTATAGAAATAAAATTTTGACAAAAATTTCTATCGAAATAAAATTTGGACAAAAATTTCTATCGCAATAAAATTTTGACAAAAATTTCTATAGAAAAAAAAATTTGTTAAAATTTTTATAGAAATAAAATTTTGACAAATTTTTTTATAGAAATAAAATTTTGGCAAAATTTTCTATCGAAATAAAATTTTGACAGAAATTTCTATAGAAATAAAATTTTGATAAATTTTTTTTTTTGAAATAAAATTTGAACAAAAAATTGTATGGAAATAAAATGTTGACAACAATTTCTATAGAAATACAATTTTGACGAAATTTTTTATGAAAATAAAATTTTGACAAAATTTTCTATAGAAATAAAATTTTGACAAAAAACTTTATGGAAAATAAAATGTTGACAAAAATTTCTATAGAAATACAATTGTAACAAAATTTTTTATCGAAATAAAATTTTGACAAAATTTTTATAGATATAAAATTTTGACAAAATTTTCTATAGAAATAAAATGTTGACAAACATTTCTAAAGAAATAAAATTTTGACAAAATTTTCAATAGAAATAAAATTTTGACAAATTTTCTTTAGTAATAAAATTTTGACAAAATTTTCTATAGAAATAAAATTTTTCAACAATTTTCTTTAGGAATAAACTTTTGACAAAATTTTTTATAGAAATAAAATTTTGACAAAACATTTTATGGAAATAAAATTGAAATAAATCTTTAGCCAAATTAAAAATAAAAGTTTGTTTTTATGGAAATAAACTTGTGACAATTATTTCTATAAAAATAAAATTTTGACAAAATTATCTATAGAAATAAATATTGACGAAATTGTCTAAAAAAATTTTTTTTTGACAAAATTTTCTATCAATATAAATTTTTTTCACAAAATTTTCGATAGAAATAGAAATATTTCTATAGAAATAAAATTTTTTGACAAAATTTTCTATAGATATAAAATATTAACAAAGCTGTCTATAGTAATAAAATTTTGACTAAATTGTCTATAGAACTTAAAATTCGACAAAATTTTCTACTCTATTAAAATTTGAAAATAAAATTTGAAAATAAAATTTGACCAAACTACAAGTGTAGCTTAAGCAACAAAGGAAAAGTATGCTTGTCAAATTTATTTGGGCAAAATCCTATATACTGCAAGATGGTTGGATGAACAGCTGCTTCGGAATTACTTTCCTCATCAGCATCCTCTACTTGCAGCAAAACTATCAACCAATTATCAGAATAAATTCGGATATTTCACTAAACCCTAAGTAAAGTACACTTGATCCTCCCGAAAAAAGGCTTTTGATAGTCGGCTACTGCCCAAATTTTGACAAAAAAATTTATGGAAATAATTGTGATGCAATCTGCCAACTGACATAAATAAAATTTTGACAAGATTTTCTATAGAAATAAAATTTTGACAAAATTTTTAATGGAAATAAAATTTCAATTTTTTGTTAAATTTAATAGATTTGCGGTAAAATTTTCTTAAAATTGTTGTAGATTATTTTTGGCACGATTGGTAATCGTGATCGCAATGCGCCAACTGATACTACAAGATTCTAACGTGACCTATGTGATTGTGACATCCTTAGGCATTAGTGGAACCAGCATACAGTCAATAGACATTTGACCTTCAAAAAATTTGTTGGCATTGGATCCCACACAATTTGTCAATCGCTCAAAGAGAGGTTCAAGTTGATTGGTCGAAAGATATTACGACCAATCGAATGCGGTGCTTCGAACCACGTCTTAGACATCGAGACTGGTTATGAATCATGGATTTACACGTTTAAGCCCGAAAGTAAACCGAAAGTAGTCGATTGTATGGGTGTTCCAAGATGAGCCAAATCCAACAAAATTTTCCCGCTCACGAAGCAATTTTGAATGGTACTCAACCATCCTTATCCAGTTGTCTTTCAATAAATACCCGACTGACCTACTTCGATAATAAAAATTGGGTCTGAGACCAATATTTCGATGTGTAACAAATGGGATGACGAAGTAAATACACCAAGGCAAAAGAGAAAAAGATGGGGACTAAAACCAAAAAATGTACATTACTAGTACACGGCAATATATCCCTTGCCGACAAAAAAAAAACTGGTCCATATTAAGATAGGCGAAGAGGTTATGGTGTTTAATCAACAGGAAAAATTTCATAATTTATCGAACCACCTACGTACATTGTAACTAATTTTAGGTAAAGTGAGCTAATACACACACTCTTTCCATAGCAGTGACTCAGGGGTAAACTAACACACAAGTAAAATATTTATAAGATAAGAAAAGAGCAATATTTATACATATCTTATGATTTTTACCCCTCTACAAAATTTAAAGGCAAAAAAAATTGAATATCAAAACTTTTAGGGTATCTCCCTTTCTAACATTTTAATACAATTGTATGCGCCGGAAACACAGATTTGTTTTTCACCAAATCACCTTAGAACTTCTTTGTTTATTCACTGCCATTAAAAGTTTGTTTTACCTTATCTTTCTGTTTTTCCAAAAATTTTTACGTTTTTCTTTTTCAATCTTTGCTGTTTTTCATGTCTCCTTCTCTCAACTAATGGCAAAACTAACGTTTGTATTCTCTTTGCTGTGTTTTTCTCAACTATGCTTTCAGTGCTCATAATACTCAGGTGTATCAGGTAACACGGTCTGGACATGAACACTGTGACGTTACTGAGGGTATACTCCTCGATATCACCCCACTTATAGTCGATGGTCGAAAGTTGGTAACGCTTTACGATAAGGACCTTACCGAAGGAGTTAACTTGCTAATTGGTGAGTATAGTGAGTGAAAGAGAATAAATAACCAAACAAACACACGCACACACACACACGTAAACTGGTAACTAATTCAAAATCACTGACACCTAAACACGATACTGGTATAAACTTGAGATTTTGCTAATAAACTTAGGATACAACAAGTATATACGGCCGTAAGTTCGGCCAGGCCGAAGCTTATGTACCCTCCATCATGGATTGCGTAGAAACTTCTTCTACACACTGCCATCCAGAATCGAATTACTTAAGTTGCGGTAACGCTTGCCGATGGCAAGGTATCTTAAAACCTCCTAACACCATCTTCTAAATTGTATGTAAGTCCATACGTGGTATATATCAAATCAAAAAACATCGATCCAATACGTATATAATTCAGTTTGACAAAGTAGACATAAAATTTTGACAAAATTTTCTATAGAAATAAAAATTTTGACAAAATTTTCTATAGAAAGAAAATTTAGACAAAAATTTCTACAGAAATACAATTTTAACAAAATTTTCTATAGAAATAAAATCTTGGTAGATTATTTTTGGCTCGAGTGGCAACCATGATTATGAACCGAATAAAATTTGAACAAAATCTTCTATAGAAATACAATTTTGACAAAATTTTCTATAGAAATAAAATTTTGACAATGATGAAAATTTTATTATGAACCGAATAAAATTTTAACAAAATTTTCTCTAGAAATAAAATTTTCTATAGAAATAAAATTTTGGTAGATTATTTTTGGCTCTAGTGGCCACCATGATTATGAACCGATATGGACCAATTTTTGAAAGATTGGACCAATTTTGGTATGGTTGTTAGCGACCATATACTAACACCACGTTCCTAATTTGAAACGGATCGGATGAATGTTGCTCCTCCAAGAGGCTCCGGAGGTCAAATCTGGAGAACGTTTTATATGGGGGCTATATATAATTATGGACCGATATGGACCAATTCTGCCACGGTTGTTAAAGATCCTATACTAACACCATGTTCCAAATTACAACCGGATTGGTTGAAATTTGCTTCTCTTTGAGGCTCCGCAACCCAAATCTGGGGATCGGTTTATAATGGCGCTATATATAATTATGGACCGATGTGGACCAATTTTTGTACGGTTGTTAGAGACCATATACGAATACCATGTACCAAATTTCAGCCGGATCGGATGCAATTGCTTCTCTTTGAGCCTTCGCAAGCCAAATCTGGAGATCGGTTTATATGGGGTCTATATATAATTATTGACCGATGTGGACCAATTATTGCATGGTTGTTAGAGACCATATACCAACATCATGTACCAAATTTCAGCCGGATCGGATGAAATTTGCTTCTCTTTGAGGATCCGCAAGCCAAATCTGGGGATCGGTTTATATGGGGGCTATATATAATTATGAACCGATGTGTGGCTATATATAAGACACCGTGATATTTTCGCATATTTCAACATTGGATTGCGTTAATTTCTTCGAACTCAAGCTTTGCCTTACAGAAAAAACTGGGGTGTTGTCCCAATATTATTAATTTGCTATAGGAATAGTTTCTTTAAAAAAATTACAAAATTTTAGTCCTACAGAAAACTTTTTCAATTTTTTTCTATAGAAAAATTTTTATAATTTTATATTTAAGGAATTTGTTAAAAAAATTTTTGCCAACATTTTAATTTTATAACAATTTTATTTCTATAAAATTTTCTCTCAAAATTTTGCCAAAGTTTTGAACAAGAGAATATTTTGTCAAAATTCTATTTCTATAAAAAATTTTTCCAAAATTTCAATTCTCTAGAAAATTTTATCAATATTTTTATATAGACAATTTTGCCAAAATTTTATTTCTACAGAAAATTATGTTAAATTTTATTTCCATTAAAAATTTTGCCAAAATTTTATTTCCATAGAAAATTTTGCCAAAATTTTAGTTTTACAGAAAATTTTGCACAAAACTTTCTATAGAAAATTTTGCCAAAATTTTATTTCTGTGGAAAATTTTGAAAAAAAGTCTGTATCATTGAAAAATTTAGCCAATATTTTATTTTTATATAATATTTTAAGTTTTAATTATATTAATAATTTCGCCAACATTTTATTTTTATAGGAAATTTTGACAGAATTTTTTTGAAGAGAAAATTTTCCAAGATTTTATTTCTACAGAAAAATTTTGCCAACATTGTATTTCTAAACAAAATTTTGTCAAGATTTTAGCTCTATAGAAAATTTTCAAAAACTTTATTTCTATAGAAAATTTTGCCAAAATTTTAATTCTATAGAAAATTTTGTCACCATTCTTATACCCTGCACCACACTGTCTAAGAGAAGCAAACTTCATCCGATCCGGTTGAAATTTAGTACGTTGGTCCATAAATTGGTCCATATCGGTCCATAATTATATATAGCCCCATATAAACCGATCCCCAGATTTGACCTCCGAAGCCTCTTGCAGGAACAAACTTCATCTGATCCGGTTGAAATTTGGAACGTGGTGTTAGTATGTGGTCTCTAACTAACACGCAAGAATTGGTCCATATCGGTCCATAATTATATATAGACCCCATATAAATCGATCCCCAGATTTGACCTCCGAAACCTGTTGGAGGAGCAAAATTCATCCGATTCGGTTGAAATTTGGTACGTTGTGTTAGTATATGGTTTCAAACAACCATGAAAAAATTGGTCTATATCGGTCCATTATTATATATAGCCCCCATATAAACCGTTCCCCAGATTTGATCTCCGGAGCCTCTTGGAGAAGCAAAATTCATCCGATCCGGTTGAAATTTGGAACGTGGTGTTAGTATATGGCCGCTAATAACCATGCCAAAATTGGTCCATATCGGTCTATAGTTATATATAGCCGATCCCCAATCACACAAAAATTGGTCCCTATCGGTTCATAATCATGGTTGCCACTCGACCCAAAAATAATCTACCAAAATTTTATTTCTATAGAAAATGTTGTCAAAACTTTATTTCTATAGAACATTTGGGCAAAATTTTATTTCTATAGAACATTTGGGCAAAATTTTATTTCTATAGAGAATGTTGTCAAAATTTTAATTCTATTGAAAATTTTGTCAAAATTTTATTTCTATAGAAAATTTTGTCAAAATTTTATTTCTATAGAAAATTTTGTCAACATTTTGTTTCTATAGAAAATTTTGTCAAAATTTTATTTCTATAGAAAATTTTGGCAAAATTTTATTTCTATAGAAAATTTTGTCAAAATTTTATATCTATAGAAAATTTTTTCAAAATTTTATTTCTATAGAAAATTTTGTCAAAATTTTATTTCTATAGAAAATTTTGTCAAAATTTTATTTCTATAAAAATTTTTGTCAAAATTTTATTTCTATAGAAAATTTTGTCAAAATTTTATTTCTTTAGAAAATTTTGTCAAAATTTTATTTCTATAAACAATTTTTCAAAATTTTATTTCTATAGCAATTTTTATCAAAATATTTTCCTATAGAAAATTTTGTCAACATTTTGTTTCTATAACAAATTTTGTCAAAATTTTATTTCTATAGAAAATTTTGTAAAAATTTTATTTCTATAGAAAATTTTGTCAAACTTTTATTTCTATAGAAAATTTTGTCAAAATTTTATTTCTATAGAAAATTTTGTCAAAATTTTATTTCTATAGAAAATTTTGTCAAAAATTTTCACTTTTGCAAAGTTGCCTAAAGATTGCTTCAGATTTTAATGTTTTCCATAGTTTTTTACTAACATTTTGTTCCACCCCTGGACATGAGCCGACTTAAATTTTAAGTATACATAAGTCCAAAAAATTTTGTCCAAATCGAGTCAGATTTAAATATATGTATATGGGAACATAAAGTTTATATATAGCACCCAACACGGATTTGATATGGTATCGAAAATGTGGATCTACTTGTGGTGCAGTGTATAATATAGTCGGCCCCGCCCTTTCTTGATTTCTATAGAAAATTTTGTCAAATTTTATTTTTATCAAATATGTTGCCAAAATTTTATATTTATAGAAATTCTTGCAAAATTTTCTTTCTATGAAAGATCCATATACCAAAATTGTATTTGCAAAAAAAAAAAATTGCCAAAGTTTTAGTTTATAAATTTAAAAAATCGTTAACTCGAAAAGTCGACTTTTTTATGCAGATTACAATCTCTAATACCTACTTATTTCCAATTCATTAACAACAAAAACTTTTGTAGAAATGGAAACCTATGCTATAAGCTCCCCTATCCTCTGTAAAACTTCACACTATGCCAAAGGCAATTTAGTTTGCAATTCAGCCATTCTCCACTTGATGTCAATTCATTCTCGGATATATTCTTCACATACACTAATGTCACTTAACCTCATTTCAAAGTTCTTTACAAAAATATCATCCATTGACACAGGATTGCAGGAATCAACCGCATAAAAGCAGCAAATCACAACTGCACTTAACTACAATTTTTATAGGTTCCTGCTGGGTTTTAGGAAGGGGGCGGTGGCTGTTTTGCTTGGATTTTAGCCAGAACATCTACTCTACTGTATCGCCCCCATAGAGTTCATTAAGTCATCACTGGATGAGTGTGAATATACTTTGAATGGTTGACAGTATTTACATCCGTTGCCATCGTCTAGTTATCTCTAACACCCTGCTATGTTTGTCATTCATTGGGATGTTGAGCCGGGAATTATTGTAGTTAGAGAGTAGTATTAAGTAACACTAACACCAGAGAAGGAAGTTAACGAGTCCTGGAACTATGTAGCTAGCTATTCCTTTGGTTAACTAGAACTCAAACAAGTGTAATTTAGATGAGACGAAAACAAAAATAACAACAATAAATGTGAAACAAAGATTTATTTCTTTGCTTTCATTGAAAAACTTTCAATGGCTTGTGATTAGCAACGGTGCCAGAGATGAAATTGTGATAGACATGAATATTCTGAGGGTGTTTTAAAGATGCAGGGATTTGAATCGTTTAAAGGGAAGTAGGATACGTTAGCGGTCGCTGTAATAATATATTAATGCTGCTGAGAAAAAAAAATCGTAAAATATACCACAATACTTTTTTTACGTCATATGAAAATACATTTCTTTAAATTCGTTAAAATCCTTAAGGTCTAGAAGAAATATTGATTCGCTAATATTTTTTCATGATATTATTAACTCTTCAGTTGAATGTCCTGAATTGTCACACTATATTAAATTTAATACACCACGACGCTCTCCATGTTATTACTTTCTGTTACATATTGATACAAATTTTTCTTCTTATGTGCTAATGAATCAATAAGGCTACTTAATTATTTATATGAAATTGTAGATTTTACTCTCTCTCTCTCTCTCTCTCTCTAAAGAGAAATTGAAAAAAGACATTGTATTAATTAATAATTAATGGATGATAATTTATTTTAGAGCACAGTCTGTAGGAATGTGTATCTCATAAACTAAATAAAATGTCAGTTACAATTTTTATAAAAACAAGTGTATACAGCAGTAAGTTCGGCCGGGCCGAATCTTAAATACCCACCACCATGAATCAAATATTAGGGTTTCCTTTGAAATTTCATTTATCCCGAAGATAAATGTAAAGATTTTACCGATGAAGACTATATCAGATTCTGGATTTATAAGAACAATTTTTGTTTGAGTTTTAGAGGAATCATTAACATCTCTTGTAATTGTGCAAGAACATTATAAAATAACGTCTTGATTTGAAATCTTAAATCTGTAGATTTTCACACGAGAAATAAAATCTGGAAATTTTACATTGAGTTTCAAGCCATTTTCATGATCAGTGCGCATTCTATATGGAGGCATTACCAAATGGACCGCTAAAAACTTAATCCGATACACGTTTTCGTGAGCCTAAAATACCAGAATATTTACAATTTCCGGCAAATCGGATAAAAACTACGGTTTATAGAAACCCAAGAAGTTAAATCGGGACATCGTTCTTATGGGGGATATACTAAAATATGGACCGATACTCACCGTTCTCGGCACACCTCTTCATTGCCCGAAAGTACCTCTCGATTTCCAATTTCAGGCAAATTGGATAAAAACTACGGTTTCTATAATCCCAAGAAATAATATCGGCAGATCGGTCTATATGGGGGCTATACCAAAACATGGGCCGATACTCACCATTTTTGGCACACCTCTTTATGGTCCTAAAATACCTCGAGATTTCCATTTTCAGGCAAATTGGATAAAAACTACGGTTTCTATAATCCCAAGAAGTAAAATCAGGAGATCGGTCTATATGGGGGCTATACCAAAACATTGACCGATACTCACCATTTTTGGCACACCTATTTATGATCATAAAATACCTCTAGTTTTTCTGATTCAATCACTCAATTAATTGACCCAAATAAATTTTTAATTGAAATGTCTTCAATCACAGAAATGATAGTATCAATTAAAAAACAAGTAAGGAAAGTCTAAAGTCGGGCGGGGCCGACTATATTATACCCTGCACCACTTTGTAGATCTAAATTTTCGATACCATATCACATCCGTCAAATGTGTTGGGGGCTACATATAAAGATTTGTCCCAAATACATACATTTAAATATCACTCGATCTGGACAGAATTTGATAGACTTCTACAAATCTATAGACTCAACATTTAAGTCGGCTAATGCACTAGGATGGAACACAATGTTAGTTAAAAACAAGTATATACAGCAGTAAGTTCGGCCGGGCCGAATCTTAAATACCCACCACCATGAACCAAATATTAGGGTTTCTTTTGAAATTTCAGGAGGGCTTGAGTACACTTCCCGAAGATAAATTTAAAGATTTCACCTATGAGGACTATATCATATTCTGGATTTATAAGAACCATTTTTGTTTGAGTTTTATAGGAATCATTAAGATCTCTTGTAAGTGTGCAAGAAAATTATAAAATAACGTCTTGATTCGAAATCTTAAATCTGTAGAAGTAAAATCTGGAAATTTTGCATTCAGTTTCAAGCAATTTTCATGATCAGTGCGCCTTCTATACCCTCAAGAAGTGAAATCGGTCTATATGGAGGCATTTCCAAATGGACCGATAAAAACTTAATCCGACACACGTTTTTGTGAGCCTAAAATATCAGAATATTTACAATTTCAGGTAAATCGGATAAAAACGACGGTTTCTAGAAACCCAAGGAGTTAAATCGGGAGATCGTTATTATGGGGGCTATACTAAAATATGGACCGATACTCAGCGTTTTCGGCACACCTCTTTATAGCCCGAAATTACCACTAGATTTCCTATTTCAGGCAAATAGGATAAAAACTTCGGATTCTAGAAGCCCAAGAAGTAAAATCGGAATATCGGTCTATATGGGGGCTATACCAAAACATGGACCGATACTCACCATTTGTGGCACACCTCTTTATGGTCCTAAAATATCTATAAATTTCCAATTGCAGACAAACTGTATATAAACTACGGATTCTATAAACCCAAGATGTAAAATCGGGAGATCGGTCTATATGGGGGCTATTCCAAAACATGGAACGATACGGACCATTTTCGGCACACCTATTGATGGTCCTCAAGTACCTCTCGATTTCCAATTTCAGGTAAATTGGATAAAAACTGCGGTTTCTATAAGCCCAAGAAGTAAAATCGGAAGATCGGTCTATATGGGGGCTATACCAAAATATGGACCGATTCTCACCATTTTTGGCAAACCTCTTTATGGTCATAAAATACTTCTAGATTTAAAATTTCAGGCAAATTGGATTAAAACTACGAGTTCTATAAGCCCAAGACCCCAAATCGGGAGGTCGGTTTATATGGGGACTATATCAAAACCTGGACCGATATAGCCCATCTTCGAACTAGACCTGCCTGCAGACAAAATACGAGTTTGTACAAAAATTCAGCACGATTGCTTCATTATTGAAGACTGTAGCGTGATTACAACAGACAGACAGACAGACAGACAGACAGACAGACAGACAGACAGACGGACAGACGGACATCGTTATATCGTCTTAGAATTTCTCCCTGATCAAGAATATATATACTTTATATATTCGAAAATCGATATTTCGATGTGTTACAAACGGAATGACAAACTTATTATACCCCCATCACCATTCTGTGGTGGTGGGTATAAAAATGTTGTACATTTTTTATAGGGGCGTTCTTCTATTTGGAAAATCATGCAGCTTTCAGCCAACCCTCTATCTGTACAATGAAAATATATTGTCGCGAGTTTTCTTGTCCTCAAAATACGAATTCTACTTTTGCTTAACATAGAAGACATATTTCTTTCATGTAAAACGGATCTGCCATTTCGACTATTGGGATAAAATTTTGAAGGCGTTTTAGGAGTTCAACCAAACCTTTTGGTTGAACTCAGACTTTTTTATACCCTCCACCATAGGACGAGGGTATATTAACTTTGTCATTCCGTTTGTAACACATCGAAATATTGCTCTAAGATCCCATAAAGTATATATATTCTGGGTCGTAGTGAAATTCTGAGTCGATCTGAGCATGTCCGTCCGTCCGTCCGTCTGTTAAAATCACGCTAACTTCCGAACGATACAAGCTATCGACTTGAAACTTGGCACAAGTAGTTGTTATTGATGTAGGTCGGATGGTATTGCCAATGGGCCATATCGGTCCACTTTTACGTATAGCCCCCATATAAACGGAAAGAGAAGCAAATTTCAACCGATCCGGCTGAAATTTGGTACATGGTGTTAGTATATGGTCTCTAACAACCATGCAAAAATTGGTCCACATCGGTCCGTAATTATATATAGCCCCCATATAAACCGATCCCCCGATTTGGTTTGCGAGGCATCTAAGAGAAGCAAATTTCATCCGATCCGGCTAAAATTTGGTACATGGTGTCAGTATATGGTCTCTAACAACCATGCAAAAATTGGTCCACATCGCTCCATAACTAAATATAGCCCCCATATAAACCGATCCCCCGATTTGGCTTGCAAGGCCTCTAAGAGAAGCAAATTTCATCCGATCCGGCTGAAATTTGGTACATAGTGTAAGTATATGGTCTCTAACAACCATGCAAAAATTGGTCCACATCGGTCCATAATTATATATAGCCCCAAAATTCATGTGATTCAGTTGAAATTTGGTACGTGGTGTTAATATATGGCCTCAAACTCCCATGCAAAAATTGGTCGAAATCGGTCCATAATTATATATAGGCCCCATATAAACCGATCCCCAGATTTGACCTCCAGAACCCCTTGGAAGAGCAAAATTCTTCCCATTCGGTTGAAATTCTGTACGTGATGTTAGTACACTGGTAGAGAAAGTTTCGTTATATTAATGAAATGTGTCATTAAAATTGAGCCATTGAAACAAATTCATTGATATAACGAAATTTTTCGTTATTATAACGAATTTTCTGTTATTCAACGAAACGTTTTGTACTATTAACGAACATTTTCATTGTCTTAATGAAAATTTTTCGTTGTATCAATGAACAATTTTCGTTGGCTCAATTTTAATGAAATTTTCTTTGTGTGTATATGGTATCCAACAACCATGCAGGAATTGGTTCCTATCAGCCCATAATTATATATAGCTCCCATATAAACCGATCCCCAGATTTGACCTCCGGTGCCTTTAGGAGAAGCAAAATTCATCCGATCTGTTTGAAATTTGGTACGTTGTGATCGTATATGATATTTAACAACCAACGTTTGAAAAACGTAATTATATATAGCCCTCATATAGACCGATCGCCAGATATTGCTTACGGATCCTCTTTTAGGAGTAAAATTCGTCCATGAAAAAATTAGTAAATATCGGTCCTTAATTATATGTAGCCCACATATAAACCGATCCCCAGATTTGGCTTTCGAAGCTTCTGGGGCAGCAAATTTTATATGATTTAGTGGAAATTTTTTATGTTATGTTAGTATATGGCCAGTAACCATAAGATCGCCAGCTTTTAGATGTTGAGCATCCTGGATAAGCAATTTTTTATTTGATCTTGCTAAAATTTGGTACTAATTGAACAAAAATTGATCTATATTTTCATAATTGTATATAGCCCCCTTATAAACCGACCCCCACATTTCACTTCTGGCTCTCTAATTTTTACGCAAAAATTTATGTCGGTTCGTAATTATTTATAGACTCCCCTATTTATACCGGCCCAGAACTGATTTATATAGGTATTTAAACTTCCATTTTTGTCTAATATATACCCCGAATGGATGACATCCATCGATTTTAGATGACAGTCCTTAGCGGAAGTTTCTGCGCAATCCACGGTGGAGGGTACATTAGATTCGGCCAGGCCGAACTTACGGCCATATATACTTGTTTAGCCTCAACCTTACTCTTCCAAATCACCATGGTGAAAAGTCCCCCAGATTGAGATCCGGACATTAGAGTCACTATTAGGCGGTAGAAATGAATCCAGGAATCGTCACTTATAGTTGACGGGTGCGGAATGCGATGCGATTCAATACATTTTGTCCATAATATTCTGCATTTTTTGTAACCCCATGGTCCAGGAATAAAGGCGTGGAGCGACCTTCAACCGTTACGGCGGCCCACATCCTTACCGTTGGCGGCGCTTGCGTCTGGTGGTCACTCATTTTCATCCGACCTATTTGGCAAGTAATCCCGATCATTTTGTATGTTAACATAGTGCTTAATTTTGAATGGCTTCTCATCATAAAACCCAAATTAATTAACTGCCAAACCTTCATGCAAGCAAAGCAATTGTGAAATATACCACAAACCCCAATTTGGGGTCTCGGGCTTCTAGAAACTGTAGTTTTTATCTAATTTGTCTATAATTGGAAATCTGGAAGTATTTTTGAGCCACAAATCTCTGTATCGAATATGGTGTGTATCGGCCGATGTTTTGGTATAGCCCCTCTATATAGACTAGTTTCCCGATTTGACTACACGCAAAGAAAAAAAAACGTTTGAAAAACGTGTACCGAAAACGTTTTTCTTTTGTTAGAGTTTTTTGAATTGCTTCGAAAAGTATACACTTTTATCACCAAAAATATTCGTTTGTTACAAAATTTTTATTTTTTCAATAAAAAAAAAAGTTATTTTTGAACCAACAACACAGTCCATTTCGTTTATATCAACCACTGTTCTTTTCTGACTTTAGGTTTTTAATAAGACACATTTTACAGTTCATAGTAAAAATTTAATATAGTAGAATGTAATGTTGAACATTTTTTCGGAATCTTCCGACCATATCTGTAATATATGTAAAAAAAAAAAATTTGGTCGAAGCAGGGATCGAACCCACGACCCTTGGCATGCAAGTCGGACGTAGCAACCACTGCTCCACGGTGTCCAACTAAATGTATTTTTCTGTTAAATAAACTTTGTTTAATCGGCTCGTGAGCGCCGCAAGCTATGCTATATAAATATAACTTATATGGGTAATTGTCTACTGATGACAATAACGGCTACATAGCTCAGTGGATAGTGTGTTGGCTTACAAATTGCATGGTCCGCGGTTCGATTCTCCGTCCAGGCGAAAGGTAAAAAAAAAAAATAAAAAATTATAATATCGTTTCTTCTACATTGTTTGTATTACAGAAAAAAGTGCAAAGAACAAAAAAACTTCGGGGAAGTGAGAAAGACATGAGGGAAAATGCAATTAGCCAGAAAAAAAAATGTTTTTCAGTTAGTCTTTATGAAATTGTTTTTACATCCTGGAAAAGAATAAACGTTTATCACAAAAAGTATATACCAAATACACTTCCTTTCAACGAAAAGCAAGGAAACGAACTTTGTTTGTCTAAAATTTCGTTTGGGAGGAAAGAATTATTTTTTTGCGTGTTATTATTACATACGTGTTTCGAATGTAGTTTTTAGAAGTTCATTTTTTTGTAAAGCCTCCATGTAGATTGGTCTCCCAATTTAATTTCTTGAGGGGATAGAGGACTCACTGGTTATCCATATTCCAATAATGGGGATACGCAGAATTTTGAGTTTAACTCACGAAATTGAAATTCCTCCAAATTGAAATTCCTCCAAATCAAATTGAAGTTCCTCCAACAATTACACAAAAATGGTTCTTATAAATCCAGAAATGGATGTTGACTCCATATGTGGAATTTTTTAATTAATCTTCGGGAAGCGTATCATTTGAGCCGATCTTCTTCAGATAGTATGTTTCATAGAATCTAAATTTTATATATATATCTTACGAGCAACCCACTACAAGAAGGGACTTTCAGTGGAAACTATTATATTTGATTTGGGGTGGTGGAAATTTAAGATTTGGCCCGGCGGAACTTACTGTTCAAATTCAAGTTTCAATAGGTGTTTTAAAAAAGTGGACAAAATTTACCCTATCATGTTTAATTTTATATTTCTCATTTTAATTTATCATACATGCCTATTTTGTGTGCTGCATAACTAATTGCCAATTTCTAGGTAATTGCTTCTCTGGGTACTCAATAGCAGACATCCCATTGACTAAACCAAATTAACCCATATAATAAAAGAGCACATAATTCTACATTTAAATTTAATTCATTCACAATAGGTAAATGAACCTCATATTTTACTCGCATAAAATACAAAAAAAAGAAAAAAAAAACAAAGACTGAATTCAAGTCAAACACTTGACTGGGGCTGGTTGTCATAGATAACACAAAAGCCCTCATGTTGACATACATCCTTTGACCCTATGGCCCGAAAGGTTAAAAGATGTCAACAACAACAACACGGCCAACAAAAAACATCTCATACTACAAATTCCATAGAAACAAATCTGTTGAGGACAAGTGTTTACCTAAGGATATGCCAACAATGCTGTCAATCATCACCACCACCTCACTAGAGGATGGGGAATGGACCTCCTACATAACCATCTTCTGAGTGATTTTCACACAATTAGTTGCACATTATTAAATTGTAATTTAAGAAATTTGTAGTGCCGTTCAACGAAAAACTTGATTTGTAATAAATTAAGCAACTCTGTATGTAATACACTTGGAAAAATAATCACAGGAGTTCGCGCTAAATTGAGAGAGATATTAAAATTATATGGAAAAAAATTAAATAAGGAAACCCAAAACTTAGGTCAAAATCAAGATTTATAATTATTTATTAATTTGGTTATTTATTAATTTATTTTCGATTTATTAATTCGTTAAAACATTATCTGCTCAAATAACTGATAAAGTGGACAAATCTGTTTGTATTTCTGCAAAACCTAAATAAAACGTTCAAATAGTTTCATGTGCTACTATTTTTTTAATTTTTATACCCTCCATCATAGGATGGGGGTATATTAACTTTGTCATTCCGTTTGTAACACATCGAAATATTACTCTAAGACCCCATAAAGTATATATATTCTGGGTCGTGGTGAAATTCTGAGTCAATCTAAGCTGTCTGTCCGTCCGTCCGTCCGTCTGTTGAAATCACGCTAACTTCCGAACGAAACGAGCTATCGACTTGAAACTTGTCACAAGTCGTTGTTATCGATGTAGGTCAGATGGTATTGAAAATGGGCCATATCGGTCCACTTTTACGTATAGCCCCCATATAAAGGGACCCTCAGATTTGGCTTGTGGAGCCTCTAACAGAAGCATATTTCATCCGATCCGGAAATTTGGTATATGGTCTCTAACAACCATGCAAAAATTGGTCCACATCGGTCCATAATTATATACCGCCCCCATATAAACCGATCCCCAAATTTGGCTTGCGGAGCCTAAAAGAGAAGCAAATTTCATCCGATCCGGCTGAAATTTGGTACATTGTGTTGGTATATGGTCTCTAACAATCATGCAAAATTGGTCCACATCGGTCCATAATTATATATAGCCCCCATATAAACCGATCCCCAGATTTGGCTTGCGGAGCCTCAAAGAGAAGAAAATTTCATCCGATCCGGCTGAAATTTGGTACATGATGTTGGTATACGGTCTCTAACAATCATGCAAAAATTGGTCCACATCGGTCCATAATTATATATAGCCCCCATATAAACCGATCCCCAGATTTGGCTTGCGGAGCCTCAAAGAGAAGCAAATTTCATCCAATCCGGTTGTAATTTGGAACATGGTGTTAGTATATGATCTTTAACAACCGTGCCAGAATTGGTCCATATCGGTCCATAATTATATATAGCCCCCATATAAAACTTTCTCTAGATTTGACCTCCGGAGCCTCTTGGAGGAGCAAAATTCATCCGATCCGGCTGAAATTTGGTACATGGTATTGGTATATGGTCTCTATCAACCATGCAAAAAGTGGTCCACATCGGTCCATAATTATATATGGCGCCCATATAAACCGATCCTCAGATTTGGGTTGCGCAGCCTCAAAGAGAAGCAAATTTCATCCGTTCCGCCTGAAATTTGGTACATGATATTGGTATATGGTCCCTAACAACCATGCAAAAATTGGTCCACATCGGTTCATAATTATATATAGCCCCCATATAAACCGATCCCCAGATTTGGCTTGCGAAGTCTCCAAGAGAAGCAAATTTCATCCAATCCGGTTGTAATTTGGAACATGGTGTTAGTATATGATCTTTAACAACCGTGCCAGAATTGGTCCATATCGGTCTATAATTATATATAGCCCACATATATAACATTCTCCAGATTTGACCTCCGGAGCCTCTTGGAGGAGCAAAATTCATCCGATCCGGTTCAATTTAGGCACGTGGTGTTAGTATATGGTCGCTAACAACCATACCAAAATTGGTCCAATCACATAAAAATTGGTCCATATCGGTTCATAATCATGGTTGCCACTAGAGCCAAAAATAATCTACCAACATTTTATTTCTATAGAATATTTTGTCAAAATTTTATTTCTAGAGAAAATTTTGTTCGAATTTTATTCGGTTAATAATCATGGTTGCCACTCGAGCCAAAAATAATCTACCAAGATTTTATTTCTATAGAAAATTTTGTCAAAAGTTTATTTCTGTAGAAATTTTTGTCAAAATTTCCTTTCTATAGAAAATTTTGTCAAAATTTTTATTTCTATAGAAAATTTTGTGAAAATTTTATTTCTATAGAAAATTTTGTTAAAATTTTATTTCTGTAGAAAATTTTGTCAAAATTTTATGTCTACTTTGTCAAACTGAATTATATACGTATTGGATCGATCTTTTTTGATTTAATATATGCCACGTATGGACTTATATACAATTTAGAAGATGGTGTTAAGGAGGTTTTAAGATACCTTGCCATCGGCAAGCGTTACCGCAACTTAAGTAATTCGATTGTGGATGGCAGTGTTTAGATGAAGTTTCTACGCTATCCATGATGGAGGGTACATAAGCTTCGGCCTGGCCGAACTTACAGCCGTATATACTTGTTTAAATTAATTAATTTTTTTAATTTGTAATTTTATTAGATATAGCACAAAAATAGACAAACTTTACCACTTAGTCTAAACTTAAAACCATCTCAAATATTACTAAACAATTTTACACATTTCTCTATAAAATATTCATAAAAAGTTTTGAATAAAAATCCAAAAAAAAATTTTTCTCTATTCTTACCTCATTTCATGTTACGTTCTTGTGCGTTCCACAATTGCAGTGGTCTCTGAACTTTGGGGATCTCAGTGTGTGCGTCTCAAGGTCACCACAAAAACCGAAAATTGTGGCGAAAGTGCTGATTGCTCAGGCAAAGGTATTTGCTTTTCCAATTTGGACATGGAAGAGTATGAGTGCCAATGCTGTAGTGGTTTTGCGGGACCACATTGTGAGGAGATTGATGCCTGTACCCCCAGTCCATGTACAAACAATGGAATATGCGTTGATTTATCTCAGGGTCATGAAGGAAACTCCTATCAATGTTTGTGTCCATATGGTAAGTGGTACATTTGATTTGATTTAGATGTATGGAAATATTTTGATAGTTGTCATTGTATGAGTGTGAAGTTTCTAACCAAAAGTAAACTTTGGTGATTGATTGAAATATTTTTGGGGAAAATTTTAAATAAATATTTACAAGCACTTAAGAAATATTTAATATTCAAAAAAGTCTGCTATGAAGAATTTTTAGTATTAAACAAAAACAGTTGACGTATCGTTGCGTTCTTGTAGCTAAATCTGGATTTTTTTCATTAAAAAGGAAATATCCTTTTTAATGAAAAACCACCAACGAAATTAGTAAATACTACAGTTCTAGCAACACCAAACAGGTTTGCTGGCTTCCTTTCGGGAAATTTCAATGTGAAAGATTGACTTCGCTTTGGTCGACCAAAGTGAATTAAAGACGGCAATAAAGGGCAAAAAGGATTAAGAGGAAGGAGTTTTGGATCTCAACACATAGTATTGATGCCTCGAAAAGTTATATTGACTGTTTAGTGGGATTGGAAAATAATCTTCTATCATGAGCAACTCCACACTTTACTGTCAATAAGTAACGAGATGTAAGCAAGACATGAAAAATTTTAATAATGGCCGGAAAGTCTTGAAAATCTTGGTGCTAAAAAGCTAAAAGCTCGGTAGCCCTATCTGGCCTGTTGCTCTTTTGTAATCTTTCATCAGGCGATGCGATCTCGTAGCTAATTCTCGTAAACGGTTACTGTCGAAATTTCAACCAGATCGAAGTGGATGTATGGAGGTGCCCACGAATTCTTCAAAACTGGAAAGCTATATCGGTCGGTCATTCAAATATTGGTTTTTGTGAGATAAATCGAGAATACACCGGCAGCCGATTCAGTCAACTACCTTTTCCTCTCCAGATCAAGCTGTCCATATAAAACTCCGATATACAATCAAAGCAGAAGCAGTTTGATGATCCTTGTATCAGGTAACTCATCCTAGAGATTGAAAGGAGATTCGACAAACACAAAAAAATGGACCAGAGTACTAGAGCATCCGAAACAATATAGCTTAAGATTAGCCACTGTGGGGCAATGGTTAGCATGCCCGGTAGGGCATTTCAGTGGTGGTTTATCCCCTCTCAGGACCGCGGTTGCCAAAAATGATAGATTTTTTTTTTTTTTTTTTGAAAAAATTTCCTATAGAAATGAATATGTGACAAAAATTTCTATATAAATACAATTTTGATAAAATTTTCTATAGAAATAAAATTTTGACAAAATTTCCTATATAAATACAATTTTGTCAAAATATTCTATAGAAATAAAATTTTCACAAAATTTTCTATAGAAATAAAAATTTTACAAATTTTTCTATAGAAATAAAATTTTACAAAATTTTTTATAGAAATTTTCTATAGAAATAAAATTTTGATATAATTTTCTATAGAAATAAAATTTTGACAAAATTTTGTAGAGAAGTAAAATTTTGACAAAATTTTCTATAGAAATAAAATTTTGACAAAATTTTCTATAGAAATATAATTTTGACAAAATTTTCTATAGAAATAAATTTTTGATAAAATTTTGTAGAGAAGTAAAATTTTGAAAAAAATTTCTATAGAAATAAAATTTTAACTAAATTTTCTACAGAAATAAAATTTTGACAAAATTTTCTATAGAAATAAAATTTTGGTATTTTGTTTTTCATTGTGGGTTTGTACTTCAATCATATTTGTTGTTTTGATCTCAGCTTTAAAACCATTGTGTTGACTAAACAACAAGAGTAGCTTAACCAACAGAGGAAAAGAATGTTTGTCAAATTTATTTGGGCAAAGCCCTATAGACTGCAAGTTGGTTGGATGGACGCACGTTTCGGAATTACTACATTCCTCATCAGCATCCCCTACTTGCAGCAAAACTATCAACCAATTATCAGAATAAATTCAAGCAGTTCACTAAACCCATGGTGAACCCCACTTGAACCTTCCGAAAAAGGTTTATGATAGCCGGCTTATGCCGAAATAAATGCATACAAACATTTCAAGTGTGGTTCACCATGGGTTTAATGAACTGCCTGAATTTATTTTGATAATTGGTTGATAGTTTTGCTGCAAGTAGAAGATGCTGATGAGGAATGTGGTAATTCCGAAACGTGCGTCCATCCAACCATCTTGCAGTCTATAGGGCTTTGCCCAAATAAATTTGACAAACATTCTTTTCCTCTGTTTTTCTGTTTCCTCTGCTATTCTTGTAGTTTAGTCAACACAATGGTTTTAAAGCTGAGATCAAAACAACAAATATGAAATAAAATTTTGACAAAATTTTCTATAGAAATAAAATTTTAATAAAATTTTCTATAGAAATAAAATTTTCCCAAAATTTTCTATAGAAATAAAATTTTGACAAAATTTCCGATATAAACAAAAATTGGACAAAATTTCCTATCGAAATAAAATTGTTACATAATTTTGTATAGAAATAAAGTTTGGACAAATTTTTCTATAGAAATAAAATTTTACAAAATTTTCTATAGGAATTTTCTATAAAAATAAAACGTTGACAAAATTTTCTATAGAAATAAAACTTTGACAAAATTTTCTATAGAAATACATTTTTGACAAAATTTCCTATAGAACTAAATTTTGGCAAATTCCATAGAAATAAATTTTTGAGAAAAATCTCTATAGAAATAAAATTTTGACAAAATTTGTATAAAAATAAAATTTGACAAAATTTTCAATAGAAATAAAATTTTAACAAAATTTTCTGTAGAAATAAAAATTTGACAAATTTCTCTATTAAAATAAAATTTTGATAAAATTTTCGGTAGATATAAAATTTTGACAAGATTTTCTACAGGAATAAAATTTTGACTAAATTGTTTATGGAAATAAAATTTTGACAAAATATTTTAAAAAATAAAATTTTTAACAAAATTTTCTATAGAAATTAAATTTTGATAAAATTTTTAATAGAAATAACATTTTGGACAAACTGTTCTATAGTAATAAAATTTCGACAAAATGTCCTATAGAAATAAAATTTGGAACAAATTTTCTATAGAAATGAATTCTTGACAAAATTTTCTATGGAGATAAAATTTTGACAGAATTTTCTAAAGAAATAATATTTTGAAAAAAATATATAAATAAATAAAATTTGAACGAAATTTCCTATATAAATAAAATTTGGACAAAAATTTCTATAGAAATAAATTTTGACAAAATTTTCTATAGAAATAAAATATTCACAAAATTTTGACACAATTTTCTATAGAAATAAAATTTTGACGAAATTTTCTATAGATATAAAATTTTGACGAAACATTCTATAGAAATAAAATTTTGACAAAATTTCCTACAGAAATGAATTCTTGACAAAATGTTCTAAAGAAATGAAATTTTGACAAAATTTTCTATAGAAATACAATTTTGACAAAATTTTCTATAGAAATAAAATTATGACAAAATTTTCTATAGAAATTAAAATATTGACACAATTTTCTATCGAAATAAAATTTTGACAAAATTTTCTACAGGAATAAAATTTTGATAAAATTTGGTATAGAAATAAAATTTTGATAAAAGTTTTTATAGAAATAAAATTTTGACAAAATTTTCTATAGAAATAAAGTTTGGACAACATTTTCTATAGAAATAAAATTTGGACAAAATTTTCTATAGAAATAATATTTTGACAAAATTTCCTATATAACTAAAATTTGGACAAAATTTCGTAAAGAAATGAATTCTTGACAAAATTTTCTATAGAGATAAAATTTTGACAAAATTATCTACAGAAATAAAATTTTGACAAAATTTTTTATAGAAATAAAATTTTGACAAAATTTTCTATAGAAATAAAATTTGGACAAAATTTTCTATAGAAATAAAATTTGGACAAAATTTTCTATAGAAATAATATTTTGACAAAATTTCCTATATAACTAAAATTTGGACAAAATTTCGTAAAGAAATGAATTCTTGACAAAATTTTCTATAGAGATAAAATTTTGACAAAATTATCTACAGAAATAAAATTTTGACAAAATTTTTTATAGAAATAAAATTTTGACAAAATTTTTTATAGAAATAAAATTTTGACAAAATTATCTACAGAAATAAAATTTTGATAAAATTTTCTATAGAAGTAAAATTTGGACAAAATTTCCAATATAAATAAAATTTGGACAAAGAGTTCTATAGAAATAAAAATGTTGACACAAATTTCTATAGAAATAAACTTTTGACAAAATTTTCTATAGAAATAAACTTTTGACAAAATTTTCTATAGAAATAAAATTTGGACAACCTTTTCTATAGAAATAAAATTTTGACAAAATTTTCTATAGAAATAAAATTTTGACAAAATTTTCGTCAGAAATAAAATTTTGACAAAATTTTCGTCAGAAATAACATTTTGACAAAATTTTCTATAGAAATAAATGTATGACAAAACTTTCTACAGACGTAAAATTTTGACAAAATTTTTTGAAGAAATAAAATGTTGACAAAATTTTCTATAGGAAAAAAAATGTTGACAAAATTTTTTAGAGAAATAAAAATTTTTACACAATTTTCTTTAGAAATATAATTTTGACAAAAAAATCTATAGAAATAAGGGGTTTTAAATAAGAATTTTTTGTTTGGTAGGTTCGTGGTAAAGTTTTTTCCAAATTTTGGTAGATTATATTCCGCTCGAGAGGCAACCGCGCTCTCCTGAGCACGGTTCTGTAATTCGCAAGGACACTATGTTTCTATCTTGTCCTTTTCTGGGTTAGTAGAAGGCCCCTAGAAGGCATTTTTCCATACAACGCCATAGTATATAAAAATTCTTCCTTTATTCTCCAGGCAAAAGAATGCAAACTACAACACAGGTATGCATTTTCCAAAAACCTTTCGTTGGTCTGAATGAATTGTCAACTATTTTGATAAACAATAGAATTATGTTATTCATGTTAACATCCTTCGGAGAATACCTTAAATTTATTTATGATTAACTTTCAAGGGGTTCTTTGGTTATATCGCACTGATATATCTTCTAATGTTTTTGCATTGACCACAGAAAGAATAACGTAAAAGTGAAAAACAAAAACACAGTCATTGGTCGGATATTTAAACGTTGCGGGCATTTATCTGCTTTTTGCCATACATCCGTTTGTATGCAACGTTGTTTTGTTATCCTTGTTTGCTTGCAAGCAATCTCTTACTGGCTGCTAGTGAATGGAGTTGGCGTCGATGGTAAAACTCAAACCATTTGTTTTTAATTTGTTGGTTTATATTTTTTTTATAATTTGTTTCTTGTGATTTCTCCAATCTGGTCGAGCTTTTTTAAAAGATCTCGCGTTAAAATTTTATTTTTTTTTTGTTTGTTCTTTACCACTATGGTGCTTGATTTTTTTTGTAGCCTTGCGGTTATTCTGCCGCGTAGTTTACTACAATATGAAAAGCATAAAAGGACAAAGGATAACTACAACCACCAACACAGCATGAAGTGGAATACACCAAGTAACGATCTTAATTGAGTTTAAAGCACTGCTTGAAGTGTTATCTTTTACGTTTTTATTTTTGCTTGCTGTCACATTTCATGAATTTCCCATTTTTTCCAAGACCCAGTCAAGCAGACATAATGAAATGGAATATTTTACTTTTTTTTAAATTTTTTTTTTGCAATCTGTTATGAATGAAATTTGTTTTTTCAATTCACTTCGTAAATATCTTAGGGCTGTCGTTTTATTAGATACTGAATAAGGGGTTAAACAATTTTGTGAGATTTTTTTCGAGTGGTAAAGAAATTTGTAATAAAATCAACAAGTAAAATTGACAATGAGTACAGCACTGTCCAATCTCACGAGATTGTCCTTAATACAATATTGTCTCTCATGTAACCTCCACCAAGGCTTATATGGAAGAAATCTTGTGAAAGACATTAGCACTAAGCAACCAATTAACATGTATAGTTCTACAATATATAATGAATGTGAAATTATATGTGCAGAAACAAACTATGAGATAAACTCAAAAATTTTAAAAATGGGAAAGTTTAATAAAAGTCTAAAGGTCGATAAATTTATTTTTCCAAATTTGGAAAAAAGTCGAAAAGTCGATTTTTTAGTTCTAAGTACTCGGATGTAAGTACACAGATGTTTTTTTATTTTAACTACACAGGAAGTTCTTTTGATTCAATTTTTATAACCCGATTTTGTTTTTCATATTTGTAATGTGTAATTTTAACTTTTTTTTGTTACAAATTGTAGGTTAAAAGCAGAGTAAGAATTAATAAAATGTTACAATTTATTTAAATTTGTCTAAAAATATTAAATCCATTTTAGAAAAAATGGCAAATTTTTGAAAATATATCAGACAAGCGTTATTAAAAAAAATATATTCATTTTACAAAATATCACAAATACTATTGTTGTTGTTTTTTGAATTCAGCTTAAAATCATGCATTGACTAAACTATAAGTGTAGCTTAACCAACAGAGGAAAATAATGTTTGTCAAATTTATTTGGGCAAAGCCCTATAGACTGCATGATGGTTAGATGGACACACGTTTCGGAATGACCACATTCCTCATCAGCATCCTCTACTTGCAGCAATCAAAAATATTTCTAATAGACATCAAAAAACTGAATTCGGATCACATTTTAGGAAGTAAATCAAATTGAGTACAACGGCTGTTAAAATGGTAGATATCCGTCCTATAACAAGCCTATGTTAAACTCATCGCTTCTGCGCCAATTTTGTATCACATCCGGATCCAAAAAGAACATTTTTACTTTTTTGGCGACGTTTTTTTGCTGGGATGTTAATGCATATATTTGCACCAACCAGAACGAAACGAGATAGACCCATGGTGTCTTTTGCAATATAGCTCACGGCCGGCCCTCAGTCGATCCAGCAATGTCTGTCTGTAAACACATTTTTCTAATCAATATCGTAGTTGCAGTTTTACTCTTATCGACTGCATATTTGGCACAAGTATTTGTTTAGGGTCAGAATCACGGTTACCACACGAGCCAAAAATAATCTTCCAAAATTTTGAGAAATTTTACCAAAAAGCTACCAAACAAAAAATTTTATTTCCATAGAAAATTTTGTCAAAATTTTATTTCTATAGAAAATTTTGTCAAAATTTTATTTCTATAGAAAATTTTGTCAAAATTTTATTTCTATAGAAAAATTTGTCAAAATTTTATTTCTATAGAAAATTTTTTCAATATTTTATTTCTATAGAAAATTTTGTCAAAATTTTATTTCTATAGAAAATTTTGTCAAAATTTTATTTCCATAGAAAATTTAGTCAAAATTTTATTTTCATAGAAAATTTAGTCAAAATTTTATTTCTATAGAAAATTTAGTCAAAATTTTATTTCTATAGAAAATTTTGTCAAAATTTTATTTCTATAGAAAATTTAGTCAAAATTTTATTTCTATAGAAAATTTTGTCAAAATTTTATTTCTATAGAAAATTTTGTCAAAATTTTATTTCTATAAAAAATTTTGTCAAAATTTTATTTCTATAGAAAATTTTGTCAAAATTTTATTTCTATAGAAAACTTTGTCAAAATTTTATTTCTATAGAAAACTTTGTCAAAATTTTATTTCTATAGAAAACTTTGTCAAAATTTTATTTCTATAGAAAACTTTGTCAAAATTTTATTTCTTAGAAAATTTTGTCAAAATTTTATTTCTATAGAAAATTTTGTCAAAATTTTATTTCCATGGAAAATTTAGTCAAAATTTTATTTTCATAGAAAATTTAGTCAAAATTTTATTTCTATAGAAAATTTAGTCAAAATTTTATTTCTATAGAAAATTTTGTCAAAATTTTATTTCTATAGAAAATTTTGTCAAAATTTTATTTCTATAGAAAATTTTGTCAAAATTTTATTTCTATAAAAAATTTTGTCAAAATTTTATTTCTATAGAAAATTTTGTCAAAATTTTATTTCTATAGAAAACTTTGTCAAAATTTTATTTCTATAGAAAACTTTGTCAAAATTTTATTTCTATAGAAAACTTTGTCAAAATTTTATTTCTATAGAAAATTGTGTCAAAATTTTATTTCTTAGAAAATTTTGTCAAAATTTTATTTCTATAGAAAATTTTGTCAAAATTTTATTTCCATAGAAAATTTTGTCAAAATTTTATTTCCATAGAAAATTTTGTCAAAATTTTATTTCTATAGAAAATTTTGTCAAAATTTTATTTCTATAGAAAACTTTGTCAAAATTTTATTTCTATAGAAAACTTTGTCAAAATTTTATTTCTATAGAAAACTTTGTCAAAATTTTATTTCTATAGAAAACTTTGTCAAAATTTTATTGCTATAGAAAATTTTGTCAAAATTTTATTTCTATAGAAAATTTTGTCAAAATTTTATTTCTGTAGAAAATTTTGTCAAAATTTTATTTCTATAGAAAATTTTGTCAAAATTTTATTTCTATAGAAAATTTTGTCAAAATTTTATTTCTATCGAAAATTTTGTCAAAATTTTATTTCTATAGAAAATTTTGTCAAAATTTTATTTCTATAGAAAACTTTGTCAAAATTTTATTTCTATAGAAAATTTTGTCAAAAATTTTATTTCTATAGAAAATTCAGTCAAAATTTATTTCTGTGGAAAATTTTGTCAAAAATTTATTTCTATAGAAAACTTTGTTAAAATTTTAGTTCTATAGAAAATTTTGTTAAATGTTTATTTCTATACAAAATTTTGTCAAAATTTTATTTCTATAGAAAATTCTGTCAAAATTTATTTCTGTGGAAAATTTTGTCAAAAATTTATTTCTATAGAAAACTTTGCTAAAATTTTATTTCTATAGAAAGTTTTGTCAAAATTTTAGTTCTTTGGAAAATTTTGTGAAATGTTTATTTCTATACAAAATTTTGTCAAAATTTTATTTCTATAGAAAATTTTGTCAAAATTTTATTTCCATAGAAAATTTAGTCAAAATTTTATTTCCATAGAAAATTTAGTCAAAATTTTATTTCTATAGAAAATTTAGTCAAAATTTTATTTCTATAGAAAATTTTGTCAAAGTTTTATTTCTATAGAAAATATTGTCAAAATTTTATTTCTATAGAAAATTTTGTCAAAATTTTATTTCTATAGAAAACTTTGTCAAAATTTTATTTCTATAGAAAACTTTGTCAAAATTTTATTTCTATAGAAAACTTTGTCAAAATTTTATTTCTATAGAAAATTTTTTTAAAATTTTATTTCCATAGAAAATTTAGTCAAAATTTTATTTCCATAGAAAATTTTGTCAAAATTTTATTTCTATAGAAAATTTTGTCAAAATTTTATTTCCATAGAAAATTTTGTCAAAATTTTATTTCTATAGAAAATTTTGTCAAAATTTTATTTCTAAAGAAAACTTTGTCAAAATTTTATTTCTATAGAAAACTTTGTCAAAATTTTATTTCTATAGAAAATTTTGTCAAAAATTTTTTTCTATAGAAAATTTTGTTAAAATTTTATTTCAATAGAAAGTTTTCTTATAATTTTAGTTCTATAGAAAATTTTGTCAAATGTTTATTTCTATACAAAATTTTGTTAAAATTTTATTTCTATAGAAAGTTTTGTCAAAATTTTAGTTCAATAGAAAATTTTGTCAAATGTTTATTTCTATACAAAGTTTTGTCAAAATTTTATTTCTATAGAAAATTTTGTCAAAATTTTATTTCTATAGAAAATTTTGTCAAAATTTTATTTCTATAGAAAATTTTGTCAAAATTTTATTTCTATAAAAAATTTTGTCAAAATTTTATTTCCATAGAAAATTTAGTCAAAATTTTATTTCCATAGAAAATTTTGTCAAAATTTTATTTCTATAGAAAATTTTGTCAAAATTTTATTTCTATAGAAAACTTTGTCAAAATTTTATTTCTATAGAAAATTTAGTCAAAATTTTATTTCTATAGAAAATTCTGTCAAAATTTATTTCTGTGGAAAATTTTGTCAAAAATTTATTTCTATAGAAAACTTTGCTAAAATTTTATTTCTATAGAAAGTTTTGTCAAAATTTTAGTTCTTTGGAAAATTTTGTGAAATGTTTATTTCTATACAAAATTTTTATTTCTATAGAAAATTTTGTCAAAATTTTATTTCCATAGAAAATTTAGTCAAAATTTTATTTCCATAGAAAATTTAGTCAAAATTTTATTTCTATAGAAAATTTAGTCAAAATTTTATTTCTATAGAAAATTTTGTCAAAGTTTTATTTCTATAGAAAATATTGTCAAAATTTTATTTCTATAGAAAATTTTGTCAAAATTTTATTTCTATAGAAAACTTTGTCAAAATTTTATTTCTATAGAAAACTTTGTCAAAATTCTATTTCTATAGAAAACTTTGTCAAAATTTTATTTCTATAGAAAATTTTTTTAAAATTTTATTTCCATGGAAAATTTAGTCAAAATTTTATTTCCATAGAAAATTTTGTCAAAATTTTATTTCTATAGAAAATTTTGTCAAAATTTTATTTCCATAGAAAATTTTGTCAAAATTTTATTTCTATAGAAAATTTTGTCAAAATTTTGTTTCTAAAGAAAACTTTGTCAAAATTTTATTTCTATAGAAAACTTTGTCAAAATTTTATTTCTATAGAAAATTTTGTCAAAAATTTTTTTCTATAGAAAATTTTGTTAAAATTTTATTTCAATAGAAAGTTTTCTTATAATTTTAGTTCTATAGAAAATTTTGTCAAATGTTTATTTCTATACAAAATTTTGTTAAAATTTTATTTCTATAGAAAGTTTTGTCAAAATTTTAGTTCAATAGAAAATTTTGTCAAATGTTTATTTCTATACAAAGTTTTGTCAAAATTTTATTTCTATAGAAAATTTTGTCAAAATTTTATTTCTATAGAAAATTTTGTCAAAATTTTATTTCTATAGAAAATTTTGTCAAAATTTTATTTCTATAGAAAATTTTGTCAAAATTTTATTTCTATAGAAAATTCTGTCAAAATTTTATTTCTGTAGAAAATTTTTTCAAAAATTTATTTCTATAGAAAACTTTGTTAAAATTTTATTTCTATAGAAAGTTTTGTAAAAATTTTATTTCTATAGAAAATCTTGTAAACAGTTTAGAAAATTTTCAAAATTTGATTTCTATAGAAAATTTTTCAACATTTTATTTCTATCGAAAATTTTGTCAAAATTTTAGTTCTATAGAAAATTTGACAAAATTTTGTTAAAATTTTATTTCCATAGAAAATTTAGTCAAAATTTTATTTCCATAGAAAATTTTGTCAAAATTTTATTTCTATACAAAATTTTGTCAAAATTTTATTTCTATAGAAAATTCTGTCAAAATTTATTTCTGTGGAAAATTTTGTCAAAAATTTATTTCTATAGAAAACTTTGCTAAAATTTTGTGAAATGTTTTGTCAAAATTTTATTTCTATAGAAAAATTTTAGTTCCATAGAAAATTTTGTCAAAATTTTAGTTCTATAGATAATTTTGTCAAATGTTTATTTCTATACAAAATTTTGTCAAAATTTTAGTTCTAAAGAAAATTTTGTCGAAATTTTATTTAAAAAGAAAATTTTGTAAATATTTTAGAAAATTCAAATTATTCTTAAAAAATTTTAACTAAACAGAACTACATACGCTAACATCACGTTGATATCAAAAAAATAATTTAATGTTTTTCGACAAATTCAAGAACATATATTGTTTCACTTGTTAAAGACATATTTGCAAGAATGTCTTTAGTACCATACGAAGTTCAAAATGGGACCATTTTTGTAAAATTAAATAAAGGAATAAATTAAATTTTTGTTATAAAATCAAGTACGAAAACCTCAAATTTAACAAGTATATTCGGCAGCAAGTTCGGCCAGGCCGAATCTTATGTACCCTTCACCATAATTCGCGTAGAAACTTTAACTAAAGTAGAAACTTTAATTTACTTAGTTTACGGCCGATGGCAAGGCATCTTAAAACTTCTTAACATCATCTTCTAAATTGTAAGTTAGTCTACGCGAAATATATATTAGACAAAAGAAAGGTCGAATAAATACGCATACATTCAGTTCTTGACCGGTATATAAAGGGAAGAAATAATTACGAACCGCTATGAACTTTTGTGCTGCAATTATAGAGCCAGAATTTAAATATGGGGGTCGCTTTATATGGGGGCTATATACAATTATGAACACCTGTATACCAAAAATGGCAGATTTTTTACTGTTTGGTCGATTGATAGAATTCTTAATGTTTTAGAAGATTTTGTAAAATATTCCCCTCCAACTACGAAATGCTTCATAGATTTTCTATAAAAATAACATTTTAACAAAATTTTCTACAGAAATAAAATTTTGACAAATATTTCTACAGAAATAAAATTCTGACAAAATTTTCTAAAGAAATAAATTTTTGAGAAAATTTTGTATAGAATTTATATTTTGACAAAATTTCCTAAAGACATAAAATGTTGACAAAATTTTCTATAGAAATAAAGTTTTGACAAAATATTCTATAGAAATAAAATGCTGATAAGATGTTCTATAGAAATTATAGTTTGACAAAATTTCCTAAAGAAATAAAATTTTGACAAAATTTTCTATAGAAATAAAATTTTGACAAAATTTTCTATGGCAATAAAATTTTGGTATATTATTTTTGGCTCGATTGGCAGTCGTGATTTTTCTGTGATTGGGGATAGGTTTATTTTGGTGCTATATGTAATATAGATCAATACGGACCAATTTTGGCATGGTTGTTATCGGCCATATACTAAAGGGTGATACGTTCAAAATTTGGTCAAGGGAAAACGCGTGTAAATCGGTGAAATCGTTTATTTAAAAAATCAAATTAAATTTATTTTTCAAGTTCAATTAGTATAAAATTCAGGAAAAATATTCAGTTAGGCTTTCGCTTTTCCAAATCCGAATTGCCGGGCCTCATGCTTGACACCTGCCATCAGATTTTGTACAGCCACCTTGTCCACCTTCTTCGCCGCAGAAAGCCGGTTTGCCTTGAACTGCTGCTCGTCCTTAGCAGTTTTTTTGGTCTTCTTTAGGTTCCGCTTGACAATAGCCCAGTATTTCTCAATTGGGCGGAGCTCTGGCGTGTTTTGAGGGTTCTTGTCCTTGAAATCCACCTGCACGTTGTTGGCGGCTTACCACTCCATGGCCTTTTTACCGTAATTGCAAGATGCCAAATCCGGCAAAAACAGTACGGAACAACAGTGTTTCTTCAGGAAAGGCAGCAGACGTTTATTCAAACACTCTTTCACGTAAATTTCTTGGTTGACAGTCCCGGAAGCTATGAAAATGCTGCTTTTCAAGCCACAGGTACAGATGGCTTGGCAAACCAGATATTTCTTTGGAAATATCTGGTTTGGCAAGCCTCCAGGATCGCGCTTTGGCCGTCGTATTTTTTTTATCATCGCGATTTGGAGTCACTACGTTCTTGTAAGTCGATGGTTCGGCTCGTTTTTTGGCTCGATGCACGGTTGTAGACGATACACCCAGCTTATTTGCGGCATCTCGGAGAGAGAGGTTAGGGTTTCACTTGAAACTACCGGCAACTCTCTTTGTCGTCTCAGCGGCTTCCGGTTTTCGATTTCCCCCCGATCCAGACTTCCTGGCTGTCGACAAACGTTCCCCAAACACTTTAATTACATTTGTAACGGTTGATTTGGCAACTTTTAGCGATTTTGCCTGCTTTGCGTGCGAGTAGCTCGGATTTTCGCGATGCGCGAGCAAAATGTTGATACGCTGATCTTCTTGCTTGGACGGCATTTTGACAACTGAAGAGTGAATTCCAAAATCAAAACAGGAACAACATTCTACATACACACCTTCAAAATGAGGGGTGTTCAGGTTTTTAAATGCAAAATTGAAAGAAATACGTCAAGTTTATATTGACCAAATTTTGACCGTATCACCCTTTAGTGCAATGTCCGATGTGGACCAATTTTTGAATGGTGGTTAGAGACATATACCAACATCATGTACCAAATTTCAGCAGGATCGGATGAAATTTGCTTCTCTTTGAGACTCCGCAAACTAAATCTGGGTTTCGGTTTATATGGGGGCTATATGTAATTATGGACCGATGTGGACCAATTTTTGCTTAGTTGTTGGAGACCATATACTAATACCATGTACCAAATTTCAGCCGGATCGAGTGAAAATTGGTTATCTTAGGGAGCCACCGTGGTGCAATGGTTAGCATGCCCGCCTTGCATACACAAGGTCGTGGGTTCGATTCCTGCTACGACCGAACACCAAAAAAGTTTTTCGGCGGTGGATTATCCCACCTCAGTAATGCTGGTGACATTTCTGAGGGTTTCAAAGCTTCTCTAAGTGGTTTCACTGGAATGTGGAACGCCGTTCGGACTCGGCTATAAAAAGGAGGTCCCTTGTCATTGAGCTTAACATGGAATCGGGCAGCACTCAGTGATAAGAGAGAAGTTCACCACTGTGGTATCACAATGGACTGAATAGTCTAAGTGAGCCTGATACATCGGGCTGCCACATAACCTAACCTAACCTAGAGGCTCCGCAAACCAAATCTGGGGATCGGTTTATATGGGGCCTATATATAATTATTCACCGATGTGGACCAATTTTTGCATGGTTGTTAGAGACCATATACCAACACCATGTACCAAATGTCAGCTGGATCGGATGAAATTTAGTTATCTTAGAGGCTCCGCAAGCCAAATCTAGGGATCGGTTTGTATGGAGGCTATATATAATTATGGATCGATGTAGACCAATTTTTGCATTGTTATTAGAGACCATATACCAACACCATGTACCAAATTTCAGCCGGATCGGATGAAATTTGCTTCTCTTAGAGGTTGCGCAAGCCAAATCTGGGGATCGGTTTATATGGGGGCTATATATAATTATGGACCGATATGGACCAGTTTTTGCACGGCTATTAGAGACCATATTCTAATACCATGTACCAAATTTTAGCCAGTTCGGATGAAATATACTTCTTTTAGAGGCTCCGCAAACCAAATCTGGGAGCTATACGTCAAAGTGAACCGATGTGGCCCATTTGCAATACCATCCGACCTACATCAATAACAACGACTTGTGGCAAGTTTCAAGTCGATAGCTTGTTTCGTTCGGAAGTTAGTGTGATTTCAACAGACGGACGGACGAACGGACGGACATGCTGGGATCGACTCAGAATTTCACCACGACCCAGAATATATATACTTTATGGGGTCTTAGAGCAATATTTCGATGTTCTATAAACGGAATTACAAAGTTAATATACCCTCTCTTCTATGGTGGAGGGTATAAATAGAAATTTTGTCTTCAAAATATCTTTGCTTCAGTTTTCCGCTTCGTTGGTTCGGAATCAATACCAAAGTCATTAGTGCACAAACAAAATCTTTGGAACTGGGCCTGATTTTTTTTCAGTATTTAAACTTTCTACATTTCAAATGAAAATTTTACATTTCATTTGAAATGAAAATACTACATACATACCATGGTTATTAATTTATTTGTTTTTCTTTCAATTACAGGATATACAGGCAAAAACTGCCAATATGAATTGGATCCCTGTAATCCAGCTGAATGCATGAATGGTGGAAGTTGTGTGGGAAATTCAACACACTTTAGGTAAGCTCAACAAATAGAAAGAAAATTTATGTACAGTCATGGCATTGAATGAACGAAAAAAAGCAAATTACAAACATAAAATTCTCCTAGAACTCGTTGGCTTAATAAGAACCAAATAACAAAAAAAAAATCGAAACAATGGTCATTACCATCTCAATGGGCTTTAATGATTGTGGTATACTTATATTCAATTGTTATGAACTGGATGTTAATTTTCGTTTTTTTTTTTTTGTATTTCAAAAACAAAAAAAAAAAACAAAGTTAAGCCCTAACGAGCTTTACATTTAAGTAATTAATTGTGTATACATATTTGCTCCCGTCTTTTTTTACGTATTTACCAAACCAACATCATCATCGTTACCACCATCGGCATCATCATCATCATCATCATCGTGATTGTCATCATTAGATGTGAATGTTCACCTGGCTTCACAGGACCTTTGTGCCAACATGTCCTTAATGAATGCGAATCATCGCCCTGTATTCATGGTATATGCGTTGACCAGGAGGATGGTTTTCGCTGTTTCTGCCAGCCAGGTAAGTTGGTACAAAATGTCATCATTATGGCCATAGAATATTGTTGAGAAGCAAGCAAACAATTGGTCATTTGCTAACAATAGAACTTGGGGACACTACAAGTGCAAATGAGAAATTGTGGTTGCAAGGATTCTCTGGCATTTGTAGAACATCTCGTTTTTTCTTCTTCTTCCTTTTCTGTTGTATAGAAAAAGAATAGGGGCTAATTTAAACATTTGTCCAACATGAAATAGAAATTTATTTGGTTTCCCACAAAACTACAATCAGGATCTTTGGTCCCCTACTGATTACTGGGAGGAAGGGGGGCGGGGGGCAAGAACTGAGGTTAGTTTCTCATCATTGTGGTGTTCGCATCATTGCATTGGTCCTTCGTTTAGAAAACTGATATTTGTCAGTGGCCCAGTTTTGTTATCTTTCACGACAGGTCTGCCTTTGGAAATATATTTTGTTTATGGCAATACTGTCAATGCAATTGAATATTTTTTTTCTGTAACTTTCGTCTTTCTCTCATGTTAGGTTAGGTTAGGTTAGGTTATGTGGCAGCCCGATGTATCGGGCTCACTTAGACTATTCAGTCCATTGTGATACCACAGTGGTGAACTTCTCACTTATCACTGAGTGCTGCCCGATTCCATATTAAGCTCAATGACAAGGGACCTCCTTTTTATAGCCGAGTCCGAACGGCGTTACACATTCCAGTGAAACCACTTAGAGAAGCTTTGAAACCCTCAGGAATGTCACCAGCATTACTGAGGTGGGATAATCCACCGCTGAAAAACTTTTTGGTGTTGGGTCGTAACAGGAATCGAACAAGGCGGGCATGCATTGCACCACGGTGGCTCCCTTCTCTCATGTTTATACCCTCCACCCTACGGTATATTATCTTTGTCATTCAGTTTGTAACACATCGAAATATTGCTCTAAGACCCCATAAAGTATTTATATTCTGGGTCGTGGTGAAATTCTGAGTCGATCTAAGCATGTCCGTCCGTTCGAACTTGACACAAGTAGTATTGCAAATGGGCCATATCGGTTCACTTTTACGTATAACCCCCATATAAACTGACCCCCAGATTTGGCTTGCGGAGCCTCTAAGAGAAGCATATTTCATCCGATCTGGCTGAAATTTTTTACATGAAGTTAGAATATGGTCTCAAACAAGCACGCAAAAATTGGTCCATATCGGCCCATAATTATACATAGCCTCCATATAAACCGATCCCCAGATTTGGCTAGCGGATCCTTTATGAGATCCCATCCCATCCGGTTTTTGTTACATGATGTAACTATATGCACTGAAAAAAATATTGACCTAATATGGAAGATTATGCAACTTAAGTTTTAGGAATCGAAATTTACCCAAAGTTAAGGACAAAATTCTTTAAAATAATGACATTTTAATTAAATGAAAGTTTATAATCCTTGCTTCAAAAATTTTTTTTCATTAAATTTAGGACACAAATCTTGTAATTTTCCGTCTCTCTGCTGAAGTTGTAGATCTTTGAATTTTTAATTTAAAGAAATCGTCTTTCACTCAACTGACATATTGCATTTTTAAATTTAAGATAAAATCGCTTCAAATATAGGCCAAGACTTATTTTAATGAAAGAAAATTGTTTTTACTTTGAAGTACCTGTCATAATTTGGATTTTAAATTGGAATTTGTTTAAACATAAATACCTTTATTAATATATCGCAAAAAGAGGGTAAAAATTCGATGAATGAGATCTGTATCTAATTTTACTTTTATTTGTCCTAGATTTAAAGCCAGGGAGGCGTCTTTATTTTAAAGAAGCCGCATCTTTGGCTCGGAATCAATACCAAAATCCTTAAGGGAAGGTCAAAATCTTTGGATCCAAGTAAACTTTTTTTTGAGTGTGGTCTCTAACAACCATGTCAAAATTGGTCTATATCGGTCCATAATTATATATAGCTCTCATATAAGCCGATCCCCAGATTTGACCTTGGAGCCTTTTGGAAGAGCAAAATTCATCCGATCCGGTTAAAACTTAGTACGTGGTGTTAGTATATAGTCTCTAAAAACAAAGCAAAAATTGGTTCATATCGGTTCATAATTATATATAGCCCCCATATAAACCGATCCCCAGATTTGACCTCAGCAGCCTCTTGAAGGAACAAAATTCATCCGATTCGGTTGAAATTTGTACATTTCGCTAGTAAATGGCCGATAACAACCATGCCAAAATTGGTCCATATCGATCTATATTATATATAGCCCCCAGATAAATCGATCTCCCACTCACAGAAAAATAACGATTGGCACTCGAGCCAAAAATAATCTACCAAAATTTTATTGCCATTGAAATTTTTTTCAAAATTTTATATTTCTCAAAAAAAAAATGTTGTCAACATTTAATTTCTTTAGGAAATTTTATCAAACTATAATTTCTATAGAAAATTTTGTAAGAATTTGGTCCACATCGATCTATATTATATATAGTCCCCAGATCAACCGATCTCCACTCACAGAAAAATAACGATTGCCACTCGAGCCAAAAATAATCTACCAAAATTTTATTGCCATAGATGTTTTTTTTCAAAATTTTACATTTCTATAAAAAATGTTGACAAAATTTTATTTCTATAGAAAATTTTGTCAACATTTTATTTCTTTAGGAAATTTTATCAAACTATAATTTGTATAGAAAATTTTGTCAGAATTTTATTTCTGTAGAACATTTTATCAAATTGTTATTTCTATAGAAAATTTATGAAGCACCTCTTAGTTGGAGAGGAATATTTTGCAAAATCTTCTAAAACATCAAGAATTCTATCAATCGACCAAACAGAAAAAAATCTGCCATTTTTGGTATACTGGTGTTCATAATTGTATATAGCCCCCATATAAAGCGACCCCCATATCGGTTCGTAATTATTTCTTCGCTATAGATACCGGTCAAGAACTGAATATATACGTATTTAATCGACCTTTCTTTTTTTCTAATATATATCCCGCATGGACTAACTTACAATTTAGAAGATTATGTTAAGAAGTTTTAAGATGCCTTTACCATCGGCCGCAACCCAAATAATTCAATTGCTGATGACCGTCTTTAGTTGAAGCTCTACCCTTGGCCTGGCCGAACTTACGGCCGTATATACTTGTTATGACTAAAACATAACCACAATTTGTATCACTACCTTCCCCGAGATATACTGCAAACATTAATGATCATTTTCAGATAGCTCTGTTAAACTTTAACTGTCAGCTAACCAAAATTATATATCAGATATCTTCTCTCCAGTTAACTTTGACTGAAAAAATTTCAGCAGTTAAGTTCTTAACTGCCATGTGAGTATATAATCAGAATCAAGAATATAAAGTGGAGCGAAGCGTAGCGAATCCTTTTCAGGTCGGAGCGGGAGCGATATTTTTAAAACGCGGAGCGGCGCTTTTTCCAAAAGAAAAACATCAGAAAAAATATTAGTTTCTATCAAGGGAGCCACCGTGGTGCAATGGTTAGAATGCCCGCCTTGCATACACAAGGTCGTGGGTTCGATTCTTGCTTCGACCGAACACCAAAAAGTTTTTCAGTGGTGGTTTATCCCACCTCAGTAATGCTGGTGACATTTCTGAGTGTTCCAATGCTTCTCTAAGTGGTTTCACCACAATGTGGAACGCCGTTCGGACTTGGCTATAAAAAGGAGGTCCCTTGTCATTGAGCTTAACAATGGAGATTACAATTGATAGTGTTGTAATGTGACCAAATTTGGTTGATATCGCTTTAAATTCACGTATAGCTACCATAGATATTTTTCCACCAATTTACACTGATATGACCACAGAAGCCATAGTTTTACTCTGATTTTTATGAATTTTTATATAGCTCTCTTATAACCACAGAGGTCATAGTTTTAGTCCGATTTACGTGAGAACTTGCATAGATATTTGAATTAAAATTCTTACTATGTATACAAAATTTGATTAAATTGTTTGATCGGTTCAGATTTAGATATAGCTCCCATATATATCGTTCGCCCGATTTACACTCATATGACCGCAGTGGCCAATCTTTTACTCCAATTTAATTGAAATTTTGCACAGGGAGTAGAATTGGCATTGTAGCTATACGTGCTAAATTTGATTGAAATCGGTTCAGATTTAGATATAGCTCCCATATATAGCTTTCGCCTTATTTACACTCATATGACCACAGAGGCCAATTTTTAACTCCGATATAGTTGAAATTTTGCACAGGGAGTAGAATTAGCATTATAGCTATGCATGCCTAATTCGATTGAAATCGGTTCAGATTTAGATATAGCTCCCATATACATATATGTTTTTCTGATTTCGACAAAAACTGCTTAGTCAAAAAGTTGTAAAAATGACTCTAGTTTTCCTAAACTTCTAATACATATATATCGAGCGATAAATCATAAATAAACTTTTGCGAAGTTTCCTTAAAATTGCTTCAGATTTAAATGTTTCCCATATTTTTATACCCACCACCATAGAATGGTGACGGGGGTATAATAAGTTTGTCATTCCGTTTGTAACACATCGAAATATCGACTTCCGACTATATAAAGTATATATATTCTTGATGGGGGAGAAATTCTAAGACGATATAACGATGTCCGTTTGTCCGTTTGTCCGTCTGTCTGTCTGTCTGTCTGTTGTAATCAAGCTGCAGTCTTCAATAATGAAGCAATGGTGCTGAAATTTTTCACAAACTCGTCTTTTGTCTGCAGGCAGGTCAAATTCGAAGATGGGCTATATCGGTCCAGGTTTTGATATAGTCCCCATATAAACCGACATCCCGATTTGGGGTCTTGGGTTTATAGAAAGCGTAGTTTTTATCCTATTTAACTGAAATTGGAAATCTATTATTTTAGGACTACAAAGAAGTGTGCCGAAAATCGTGGGTATCGGTCCATGTGTTGATATAGCCCCCATTTAGCATATACTGATCACCCGATTTGGGGTCTTGGGCTTTTAGAAACCATAGTTTTTATCCAAGTTACTTGAGATTGCAGGTATTGTGGGACCCTTAAGTGGTATTTTTATATAGTCCCCATATAGACCGGTCTCCCGATTTTAGTTCTTGTGCTTCTAGAATCCCTAATTATACCCTTCACCACTACTGTGGTACAGGGTATAATAAGTTTGTGCATTTGTATGTAACGCCAAGAAGGAAAAGTCTGAGACCCATCGTTTAGTATACCGATCGTCTTAGAATTAAATTCTGAGTCGATTTAGCGATGTCGGTCTGTCTGTCTGTCTGTCCGTCTGTCTGTCTGTCTGTTGATGTATTTTTGTGTGCAAAGTACAGCTCGCAGTTTTAGTCCGATTGTCCTAAAATTTGGTATAGGGTCATGTTTCGGCTCAAAGACGATCCTTATTGATTTTGGAAAAAATCGGTTCAGATTTAGATATAGCTGCCATATATATTTTTCACCGATCTGGTCATAATTGGCATGTATATCAACCGATCTTCCTCAAATTCCGTACATCCGAATATTTCATGGGTCTCGAAAAACTTGCAAAATATCAGCCAAATCGGTTCAGATTTAGATATAGCTCCCATATATAGCTTTCGCCCGATTTACACTCATTTGCCCACAGAGGCCAAGTTTTTGCTCCGATTTAGTTGAAATTTTGCACAGGGAGTAGAATTAGCATTATAGCTATGCGTGCCGAATTTGGTTGAAATCGGTTCAGATTTAGATATAGATCCCATATATAGCTTTCGCCCGATTTACATTCATATGACCACAGAGGCCAATTTTTAACTCCTATTTAGTTGAAATTTTCCACTGGGAGTAGTATTAGCATTGTAGCTATGCGTGCCAAATTTGGTTGAAATCGGTTCAGATTTAGATATATCTCCCATATATAGCTTTCGCCCGATTTACACTCATATGACCACAGAGGCCAATTTTTAACTCCGATTTAGTTGAAATTTTGCACAGGGTGTAGAATTAGCATTGTAGCTATGCTTGCCAAATTTGGTTGACATCGGTTCAGATTTAGATTTAGCTTCCATATATATGTTTTTCTGATTTCGACCAACATTTTCCTTGTAAAATCTCCACTGCTTAGTCTAAAAGTTGTACAAATGACTCTAATTTTCCTAAACTTCTAATACATATACATCGAGCGATAAATCATAAATAAACTTTTGCGAAGTTTCCTTAAAATTGCTTCAGACTTAAATGTTTCCCATATTTATACCCTGCTCCACACTGTGGAACAGGGTATTATAAGTTAGTGCATATGTTTGCAACACCCAGAAGGAGACGAGATAGACACATGGTGTCTTTGGCAAAAATGCTCAGGGTGGGCTCTTGAGTCGATATAGCGATGTCCGTCTGTCCGTCTGTCCGTCTGTCCGTGAACACATTTTTGTAATCAAAGTCTAGGTCGCAGTTTTAGTCCAATCGACTTCAAATTTGGCACAAGTATGTGTTTTGGCTCAGAATAGATCCCTATTGATTTTAGAAGAAATCGGTTCAGATTTAGATATAGCTCCCATATATATATTTCGCCCGATATGGACTTATATGACCCCAGAAGCCAGAGTTTTAACCTAATTTACTTACAATTTTGCACAAGAAGAACAATTAGTACTATAGTCAAGTGTGCCAAATTGTATTGAAATCGGTTCAGATTTAGATATAGCTCCCATATATATCTTTCGCCCGATATGGACTAATACGGTCCCAGAAGCCAGAGTTTTACCCCAATTTGGTTGAAATTTTGCACACGGAGTAGAATTAGCATTGTGCCTATGCGTTCCAAATTTTGTTGAAATCGGTTCAGATTTAGATATAGCTCCCATATATAGATTTCGCCCGATTTACACTCATATGACCACAGAGGCCAATTTTGTGGTCCGATTTAGTTGAAATTTTGCACAGGGAGTAGAATTAGAATTGTAGCTATGCGTGCCAAATTTGGTTGAAATCGGTTCAGATTTAGATATATCTCCCATATATAGCTTTCGCCCGATTTACACTCATATGACCACTGAGGCCAATTTTTAACTCCGATTTAGTTGAAATTTTGCACAGGGAGTAGAATTAGAATTGTTGCTATGCGTACCAAATTTGGTTGAAATCGGTTCAGATTTAGATATAGCTCCCATATATAGCATTCGCCCGATTTACACTCATATGACCACAGAGGCCAATTTTTAACTCCGATTTAGTTGAAATTTTGCACAGGGAGTAGAATTAGCATTGTTGCTATGCGTGCCAAATTTGGTTGAAATCGGTTCAGATTTAGATATATCTCCCATATATAGCTTTCGCCCGATTTACACTCATATGACCACAGAGGCCAATTTTGTGGTCCGATTTAGTTGCAATTTTGCACAGGGAGTAGAATTAGCATTGTAGCTATGCGTGCCAAATTTGGTTGAAATCGGTTCAGATTTAGATATATCTCCCATATATAGCTTTCGCCCGATTTACACTCATATGACCACAGAGGCCAATTTTTAACTCCGATTTAGTTGAAATTTTGCACAGGGAGTAGAATTAGCATTGTTGCTATGCGTGCCAAATTTGGTTGAAATCGGTTCAGATTTAGATATAGCTCCCATATATATGTTTTTCTGATGTCGACAAAAATGCTCAAAATACCAACATTTTCCTTGTACAATCGCCACTGCTTAGTCGAAAAGTTGTAAAAATGGCTCTAATTTTCCTAAACTTCTAATACATATATATCGAGCGATAAATCATAAATAAAGTTTTTCGAAGTTTCCTTAAAATTGCTTCAGATTTAAACGTTTCCCATATTTTTTTACTAAAATTGTGTTCCACCCTAGTGCATTAGCCGACTTAAATTTTGAGTCTATAGATTTTGTAGAAGTCTATCAAATTCTGTCCAAATCGAGTGGTATTTAAATGTATGTATTTGGGACAAACTTTTATATATAGCCCCCAACACATTTGACGGATGTGATATGGTATCGAAAATTTAGATCTACAAAGTGGTGCAGGGTATAATATAGTCGGCCCCGCCCGACTTTAGACTTTCCTTACTTGTTTTGTACTAACATTGTGTTCCACCCTAGTGCATTAGCCGACTTAAATTTTGAGTCTATAGATTTTGTAGAAGTCTATCAAATTCTTCCAGATCGAGTGATATTTAAATGTATGTATTTGGGACAAACCTTTATATATAGCCCCCAACACATTTGACGGATGTGATATGGTAGCGAAAATTTAGATCTACAAAAGGGGTGCAGGGTATAATATAGTCGGCCCCGCCCGACTTTAGACTTTCCTTACTTGTTTTTATCCAATTTGTCTGAAATTGGAAATCTGCATGTATTTTGGAACCATAAAGAGGTGTTGCGAAAATGGTGAGTATCGGTTCATGTTTGGGTACAGCCCCCATATAGACAGATCTCCCGATTTTACTTCTTGGGTTTCTAGAATCATTAGCTTTTGTCCAATTTGCCTGAAATTGGAAATCTAGACGTATTTTAGGACCATAAAGATGTGTGCAAGAAATGGCGGTCATCGGTCTATGGTTTAGTGTAGCCCCCTTTTTAGATCGATCTCCCGATTTTATTTCTTAGGCTCTTACAAACCGAAGTTTTGAAATTGGAAATCTAGAGTTTTTTAGGATCGTAAATAAAGGGTGATACGGTCAAAATTTGGTCAAGGGAAAACGCGTGTAAATCGGTGAAATCGTTTATTTAAAAAATCAAATTAAATTTCTTTTTCAAGTTCAATTAGTATAAAATTCAGGAAAAATATTCAGTTAGGCTTTCGCTTTTCCAAATCCGAATTGCCGGGCCTCACGTTTGACACCTGCCATCAGATTTTGTACAGCAACCTTGTCCACCTTCTTCGCCGCAGAAAGTCAGTTTGCCTTGAACTGCTGCTCATCCTTAGCAGTTTTTTTGGTCTTCTTTAGGTTCCGCTTGACAATAGCCCAGTATTTCTCAATTGGGCGGAGGTCTGGCGTGTTGGGAGGGTTCCTGTCCTTGGGAACCACCTGCACGTTGTTGGCGGCGTACCACTCCATGGCCTTTTTACCGTAATGGCAAGATGCCAAATCCGGCCAAAACAGTACGGAACAACCGTGTTTCTTCAGGAAAGACAGCAGACGTTTGTTCAAACACTCTTTCACGTAAATTTCTTGGTTGACAGTCCCGGAAGCTATGAAAATGCTGCTTCTCAAGCCACAGGTACAGATGGTTTGCCAAACCAGATACTTTCTTTGCGAACTTTGACAGTTTCATGTGCTTGAAAATACCTGCTACCTTTCCCCTTCCTTTTGCCGTATAAAACTCCTGTCCCGGAAGCTGCTTGTAGTCGGCTTTGACGTAGGTTTCGTCGTCCATTACCACGCCGTCAAACTTCGTCAGCATCGTCGTGTACAGCCTCCGGGATCGCGCTTTGGCCGTCGTATTTTGTTTATCATCGCGATTTGGAGTCACTACCTTCTTGTAAGTCGATAGTCCGGCTCGATGCACGGTTGTAGACGATACACCCAGCTTATTTGCGGCATCTCGGAGAGAGAGGTTAGGGTTTCGCTTGAAACTACCGGCAACTCTCTTTGTCGTCTCAGCAGCTTCCGGTTTTCGATTTCCCCCCGATCCAGACATCCTGGCTGTCGACAAACGTTCCCCAAACACTTTAATTACATTTGTAACGGTTGATTTGGCAACATTTAGCGATTTTGCCAGCTTTGCGTGCGAGTAGCTCGGATTTTCGCGATGCGCGAGCAAAATTTTGATACGCTGCTCTTCTTGCTTGGACGGCATTTTGACAACTGAAGAGTGAATTCCAAAATCAAAAGAGGAACAACATTCTACACACACACCTTCAAAATGAGGGGTGTTCAGGTTTTTAAATGCAAAATTGAAAGAAATACGTCAAGTTTATATTGACCAAATTTTGACCGTATCACCCTTTAAGTGTGCCGAATGTATTGTATATCGGTAGAATTTTTGATATAGTCCTCTTGTAAACCGGCCCTCCGATTTGGGGTCTAGATTCTAGAACTACAATTAGATATGCTGAATATTGCGTGTATCCGTCCATGTTTCTGGCATATCGCCCACAAGACTGATCTCAGGATTTATCTTCTTGGGTTTCTAGAAACCATAATTTTTATCCGATTTGCCTGAAATTGTAAATATACTCGTATTTTAGACCCACAAAAACGCGAATAGGATTTAGTTTTTATCGGTCCATTTGATAAGGCCTCCACTACTTGAGGGTACAGAAAGTGCACTGATAATGAAAATTGCTTGAAACTTAATGTAAAATTTCCATATTTTACTTCTCGTAATCATTTAAATAATGCGGGTAAAAATCTAAAGATTTTCAAATTAAGGCGTTATTTCATAATTTTTGTTGCACACTTACAAGCGATGTTTATGATTCCTCTAAAACTCAAACAAAAAAGGTTCTTATAAATCCAGAATCTGATCTAGTCTTCATAGGTAAAATCTTTAAATTTATCTTCAGGAAGCGTAGTGAACTGATCTGCTTGGGAGAATATCTGTCATCAAACCCCCCTGAAATTTTCGAAGGAAACTATAATATTTGATTCATGGTGGTGGGTACTTAAGATTCGGCCTGGCCGAACTTACTGCTGTTTGTACTTGTTTTTTATACCCTCCACCATAGGATGGGGGTATATTAACTTTGTCATCCCGTTTGTAACACATCGAAATATTGCTCTAAGACCCCATAAAGTATATGTTCTGGGTCGTGGTGAAATTCTGAGTCGATCTAAGCATGTCCGTCCATTCGAACTTGGCACAAGTAGTTGTTATTGATGTAGGTCGGATGGTATTGCAAATGGGCCATATCGGTCCACTTTTACGTACAGCCCCCATATAAAGGGACCCTCAGATTTGGCTTACGGAGCCTCTAACAGAAGCATATTTCATCCGATCCGGCTGAAATTTGGTACATAGTGTTGGTATATGGTCTCTAACAACCATGCAAAAATTGGTCCACATCGGTCCTTAATTATATATAGCCCCCATATAAACCGATCCCCAGATTTGGCTTGCGGAGCCTCAAAGAGAAGCAAATTTCATCCGATCTTGCTGAAATTTGGTACATGGTATATGGTCTCTTACATCCATGCAAAAATTGGTCCACATTGGTTCATAATTATATATAGCCTCCATATAAACCGATCCCCAGATTTGGCTTGCGAAGTCTCCAAGAGAAGCAAATTTCATCCACTCCGGTTGTAATTTGGAACATGGTGTTAGTATATGATCTTTAACAACCGTGCCAGAATTGGTCCATATCGGTCCATAATTATATATAGCCCCCATATAAAACGTTCTCCAGATTTGGCTTGCGAAGTCTCCAAGAGAAGCAAATTTCATCCAATCCGGTTGTAATTTGGAACATGGTGTTAGTATATGGCCGCTAACAACCATACCAAAATTGGTCCATATAGTTATAGTCTATAGTTATATATAGCCGATCTCAAATCACACCAAAATTGGTCCATATCGGTTGATCATCATGGTTGCCACTCGAGCCAAAAATAATCTACCAAAATTTTATTTCTATAGAAAATTTTGTCAAAATTTTATTCGGTTGCCACTCGAGCCAAAAATAATCTGCCAAAATTTTATTTCTATAGAAAATTTTATTTCTATAGAAAATTTTGTTAAACTATTATTTCTGTAGAAAATTTTGTCAAAATTTTATTTCTTTAGAAAATTTGATAAAAATTTTATTTCTATAGAAAATGTTGTGAAAATGTTATTCCTATAGAAAATTTTGTAAAAATTTTATTTCTGTAGAAAATTTTGTTAAAATTTTATTTCTATAGAAAATTTTGTGAAAATTTTATTCCTATAGCAAATTTTGTTAAAATTTTATTCCTATAGCAAATTTTGTTAAAATTTTATTTCTATAGAAAATTTTGTCAAAATTTTATGTCCATAGAAAATTTCGTCAAACTGAATTATACGTATTTGATCGATCTTTTTTGATTTAATATATACCACGTATGGACTTACATACAATTTAGAAGACGGTGTTAGGAGGTTTTAAGATACCTTGCCATCGGCAAGCGTTATCGCAACATAAGTAATTCGATTGTGGATGGCAGTGTTTAGAAGAAGCTTCTACGCAATCCATGGTGGAGGATACATAAGCTTCGGCCTGGCCGAACTTACGGCCCTATATACTTGTTTTTCCAAAAGAGTATTAGCATACTCGGTTCCAAAGATTTTGTCTTTACTTTAAAAAAATTGGTATTGATTCCGAGCCAAAGAAGCGGAGAATACAAGTAAGGATACTTTTAAGAGACAATTCTCTTTTAAATTTAGATTTTGTGTACTTGCTTCTAGGAAGCAAATTTTAATTTTTCGCTTTCTCAGCTTTTTTTCGTCATATGCTATCAAAGTCCTTTAAAAACGAGTTAACGGTAGCTTTATTTTCCAAATTAGGACTCGACTTCCAGTAGAAATTATGCTATGTTTGAAGTAAAAAACTTCTTTAAAATAAAGTTTTGAAAAACATATCCTATATTTGAACGATTTTTTGCTTTGTAGTCAAGATACAAAAAGACAACAAATTTAAAGACAATTTCATTAAATTTAAATAATTTTTTTGAATTATTAAAGTCAAGTTGACCTTAGCCTATAAATTTTTTCTTTCATGTTAAGATACCCATTTTTAAGTCAAATCACTTAATTATAAGGACAATACGACTTCATTGAAAAGTTTATCGACTTTTGGACCAGGAAAATAACTTTATTTTAGAGAAATACGTCTGCTATGCTAAGCAAAATTTGCATTCGTATATTAAAGACATGAAATCTTTGACGCCACGACAATAGTTTTTTCAGTGTACTTAATCTCGAAAATAAAAACACACTTTAACGCTCACTGTATCTCAAATTTAGTTGACTCTAAATATATCCTCTCCCCACGGAATGCAACCATTGATTTTAATTTAATTGAATAAAAAAATATGAAGGATTTTTCTATGATATTTGCATATCAAAATTTCCATGAAATATTCAAACACACAAAAACAACAATAATTGCCAAATTAAAATATGTCAAAATGTCATATTATTATTTGGCTGACCTAATAACTGTGGGAGTTGTGAATTAAATTTTTGGTCTTGGTCCTATTTAATTCACTTGAATTTTTTCATTTGTTTAAACCGACTCACACACATTGAAAAAAATATTGTGGTGAGGTCAAAGATATCATGGCTTTAAAATGCAAATGCAAATTTAGCTTAGAATAGCAGACGCATTTCTCTAATATAAAGTTTTTGTCCTTGTCCAAAAGTCGATAAACTTTTCAATGAAGACGTATTGTCCTTATGATTAAGTGATTTAACTTAAAAATGGGTATCATAACATGAAAGAAAAAATGTTTGGGCTAAGGTCAAATTGACTTTATTAATTCAGAAAAATTCTTTAAATTTAATGAAATTGTCTTTAAATTTGTTGTCTTTTTGCATCTTGACTACAATGCAAAAAATGGTTCAAATATAGGACATGTTTTCAAAACTTTTTTTTAAAGAGGTTTTTTACTTGAAACATAGCATAATTTCTACAGAAAGTACAGTCTTAATTTGGAAAAAGTTGTCGTTAACTCGCATATGAAAAAAAAAGCTGAGAAAGCGAAAAATTAAAATTTACTTCCTAGAAGCAAGTATACAAAACCAAAATTTAAAAGAGAATTGTGTCTTAAAAGTATCCTTACTTGTATTCTGCGCTTCTTTGGCTCGGTAGCAATACCAAAATTTTTAAAGTAAAGACAAAATCTTTGGAATCGGGCATGTTTTTTCAGTGCAATAATTGGAAAAAATAATTCTTTGAATAATTAAGCATTTAATTAATTAATTTGTAATGTGATAGCACATAAAACTGCTATATTTAATTATTCACATATGCTGTCTAATTGTGTGCATAGGCCTAATTAAAATTTGTGTTTATTACATAACCAAAAAGAGAAATTTCATTGATATTCAGCACTAATTGAAATTGATAATATTAAGCATTCCATAGAGAAACATTAAGGAGGCAGTCATGAATTTCAATTCGCCAAATACTCAAGACTAAATCCCCGGAAACCCACTTTCTCACTTTTTCTCACACAGAAGAATTAATGAATAATTTTGCGATGATATGTCCTTTGAAAATGGCTTAATTGTCCTTGCTGTAAGATATTTTAACATCGTTATCCTTGAGAGTCATTAAAATAATTAAAATTTCCATCTGAAAAAGGGGGGAAAAACAAGAAGAAGCTTCAGAAGGATAGTACAACGTACAACGAAAGGAAATGACCACAAAAGAAAACCGATAAATGTGAACACATTTACAATTCACTTGTGTGAATGAGCGAATGAATATTCATGTCAGGATTTATTGGCCAAAAATCATATCCTGTTCTTGTTTGCGTATAACGCTGACATATTTTTCAATTGATTTTTTATTTCTCTTTGACATCATTCGCTTATCAGCCATTGGTAATCAGAAGAAACAATGTATGGGATGTACGGCATGTGAAGGGGGGTTTGCAACATGTGGCCGAGCTTTATCGTACTTGCCTTTCCAAATATTGCTGCACCCAAAATATAAAAACTATTTCTTTATATCAAAATTTTTTTCTTTGCATTAAGGAATTTTTTCTTTCTTTTGAAACTCATGCAATTTTAATCAAATTAAATGAAAAAAAATTGAAGCAGATATTATAAAATTTTCTTTCATATTACGTAAATTTTGTTATACCCTCCAGGATGGGAGGTATAATAACTTTGTCATTCCGTTTGTATTTATATTCTGGGTCGTCGTGAAATTCTGAGTCAATCTAAGCATGTCCGTTTGTCCGTCCGTCTGTTGAAATCACGCTAACTTCCGAACGAAACAAGCTATCGACTTGAAACTTGGCATAAGTAGTTGTTATTGGTCGGATGGTATTGCACCACTTTTACGTATAGCCCCCATATAAACCGACCCTCAGATTTCCTTTGCGGAGCCTCTTGGAGGAACAAAATTTATCCGATCCGGTTGAAATTTGGTATGTGGTGTTAGTATATGGTTTCCAACAACCATACAAAAATTGGTCCATATCGGTACATAATTATATAAAGCCTTCATATAAACCGACCCCATATTTGGCTTGAGGGGGCTCTTAGAGAAGCAAATTTCATCCGATCCCTTTGAAATTTGGTACGTGGTCTTAGTATATGACCGCCAACAACCAAGGTAAAATTGGTCAATTTCGGTATATAGTTATATAGCCTTTAATATAGTCTTAAACAACCATGCAAAAATTGGTCCATAATTATATATAGCCCCCATATAAACCGATCCCCAGATTTGAACTCCGGAGCGTCTTGGAGGAGCAAAATTCATCCGATTCGGTTGAAATTTGGTATGGGGTGTTAGTATTTCGTCTCTAACAACCATGCAAAAAGTGGTCCATATCGGTTCACAATTATATATAGCCCCAATATAAACTGATCCCCAGATTTGACTTCCTGAGCCTCTTGGAGAACCCAGTATATGGTATTTAACAACCATGCCAAAATTGGTCCATATCGGTCACATATAAACCGATCCCCAGATTTGGTTTTTGCAGCCTTTTAGAGGAGCAAATTTCATCCGATTTTGTTGAGATTTGGTGGATTGTGCTATTATATGGCCGCTAGTAACCAAGGCTAACTACAATGAAAAAAAGCATGCCCGGTTCCAAAGATTTTGTTTTTACTTTAACAATTTTGGTATTGATTCCGAGCAAAAGAAGCGGAGAAGACAAGTAAGGATATTTTTAGGACACAATTCTCTTTTAAATTTGGGTTTTGTGTACTTGCTTCTAGGAAATTTATTTTTTCGCTTTTTCATATTTTTTTCTTCATATGCAATCAAAGTCCTTTAAAACGAGTTAACGACAAATTTATTTTCAAAATTAAGACTCAACTTCCAGTAGAAATTATGCTACGTTTCAAGTAAAAACCGTCTTTAAAATAAAGAGTTGAAAAACGTGTCCTATATTTGAACGATTTTTTGCTTTGTAGCCAAGATGCAAAAAGACAACAAATTTAAAGACAATTTCATTAAATTTAAAGATTTTTTCTAAATTATTAAAGTCAAGTTGCCTTAGCCCAAACATTTTTTCTTTCATGTTATGATATCCATTTTTAAATCAAATCACTTAATTATAAGGACAATACGACTTCATTGAAAAGTTTATTGACCTTTGGTCAAGGAAAAAAACTTTATACTAGAGAAATGCATCTTCTATGCTAAGCAAAATTTGCATTCGTATTTTAAAGACATCAAATCTTTGACCTCACGACAATATTTTTTTCAGTGTGCCCAGGCGGCCTTCTTTAAGCCATTTTTTGAAAGAGCTTCTTTTTGTATTCAGTTTGAAGGCATTATATAAGGCATTGGAGAGCACGCCCGAAAACATGACATTGAAGTCCTACCTCTGGCTGGCATATAAATAGAAGCGAGAGGCAAGGCCTTGGCCTCCAGTCTAAATTTCGAAGCAAAGATTGTAAACTTTCTTTCAATTAAAAATTCATTCATTTAAAGAAATTTGCCTGTTTATTATGTAAATTTTATGTTCTGAAATTAAGGTTGTTCCCTGTCGCTGTATTTGTACTAATATGACTAAAGAGTACGAAATTTTACTCCGATTTACGTGAGCTAAAATATAGTTTCAAGCTATGCATGCCAAAATTTGGTTGAAATTGGCTCATATTTAACATATATAGATTCCATATATAGCTTTCACCCGATATGCATTTAATTGTACCTAGTAGCCAGAGTTTTTCTTTAGTTGCTTAATATTTTACACAACGAGTACAATAGATAGCATCGTCAAGTGCACTAAATTTGATCAAAAATGGATTAGATATATTTATATGGGAGCTATATATACTCCCATATAAATATATTTTTCGTGCGATTTACTTTCTAATAACCGAAGAATCCATTTTTTTTTTTTTTAGGTGAAATGTTCCACATAAAGTTTTAGACATAGCCCCCGTATGTTTCAATTAGCTTAAATACGGTTGGAGCAAAGCATCACTCATAATGACAAAGACAAATATTCTCTTGCAAACAAATTTTAAAAATACCCCTAACATGCGTAGGTTTACTAAGTTAAAAGTATGGTTTAGGATATTATATATTTGGCCTCGACTGATTTTATGCTTTACTCACTTATTTTTTATGCAATTACTACTATATTACTAAATTATATTTTAATTTAAATTTATGGAATTATTCTACTTCCAGTTTATATAAACTAAAAAAAATATGCATTTATTTTCAGGTTTTGCTGGGGAATTGTGTAATTTTGAATATAATGAATGTGAATCGAATCCTTGTCAAAATGGTGGCGAATGCATTGACCATATTGGAAGTTTTGAATGTCACTGCAGTAAGGGATATACTGGAAATCGATGTCATATTAAGGTAATTTTTCCAATAAAACTCAAATATATTATTTTGAAAATTCCGTTTAGCCCCACTTTCTATGGAATTGAAAAATTAAAGTATGCAATAGCTTACAAATAAATGATAGTGCAAGCAAGCTCATATATGAAATAATTCAACTTTAGTTCATTCAAATTGATTATAACCTAACCCATATAGTGGTTAAGGTATAATAACTATGATCTGTAAAAAAAAAAACAAGTATATACTGCCGTAAGTTCGGCCAGAATGAATATTATGTACCCTCCACCATGGATTGCATAGAAACTTCTACGAAAGACTGTCATCCACAAATTTCAACTCACTCGGATGAAATTTGCTCCTCCTCCAAAACCTAATCTCGGGATCGGTTTATATGGGGGCTATAAATGATTATGGACTGATATGGACCACTTTTGGCATGGTTGTTAAATATCATATACTACCACCACGTACCAAATTTCAACCAGATTGGATGAATTTTGCTTCTCCAAACGGCACCGGAGGTCAAATCTGGCGATCGGTTTATATGGGAGCTATATATAATTATGGACTGATAGGAACCAATTCCTGCATGGTTGTTGGATACCATATACTAACATCACGTACCAAATTTCAACCGAATGGGAAGCATTTTGCTCTTCCAAGATGCTCGGAGGTCAAATCTGGGGATCAGTTTATATGGGTCCTATATATAATTATGGACCGATATCGACCAATTTTTGCATGGGTGTTTGAATCCATATATTAACATCACGTACCAAATTTCAACTGAATCAGATGAATTTTGGTCTTCCAAAAGGCTCCGGAGGACAAATCTGGTGATCAGTTTGTATGGGGGCCTATATATAATTATGGACCGATATGGACCAATTTTTGCGTGGTCATTAGAGTCAATATACTAACATCATGTACCAAATTTCAGCCGGATCGGATGAAATTTGTTTCTCTTAGAGGCTCTGCAAGCCAAATCGGGGGATCGGTTTATATGGGGGCTATACATAATTATGGTACGATATGGACCAATTTTTTCATGGTCATTAGAGACCATATACTAACACCACGTACCAAATTTCAGCCGGATCGGATAAAATGTGCTTCTCTTAGAGCAATCGCAAGCCAAATTTGGGGGTCCGTTTATATGGGGGCTATACGTAAAAGTGGACCGATATGGCCCATTTGCAATACCATCCGACCTACATCAATAACAACTACTTGTGCCAAGTCGATAGCTTGTTTTGTTCGGAAGTTAGCGTGATTTCACCAGGCGGACATGCTCAGGTCGACTCAGAATTTCACCACGACCCAGAATATATATACTTTATGGGGTCTTAGATCAATATTTCGATGTGTTACAAACGGAATGACAAAGTTAATATACCCCCCATCCTATGGTGGAGGGTATAAAAATGTGTCTAACAGAAATATTGATTTTAGACCTCATAAAATATATACCGATCAATACAGAATCACATACTGAGTCGATCTAGCACTTGGTTTCCATCCGTCCGCTTGCCTTTCTGTACATGCATTTAATGTTCGCAGGATTCGGGTCGCCAATATTAACCGATTTTGATGAAATTTGATACGAGGACGAATGTCATTGAATTTGAATCTGATAACTTTTTGGTATAACCCCCATATATATGTATGTAACGACCGATTTCAACAAATGGGGTAATATTACGCTTATTTACTAACCGATCATCTTCAAAGTTACCACAAAGTATTTTTTTATGTATCGCCCGATTTTCTTAAATTTGTGTATAAAACCCTTATTTATCTTACCCAGGGTTGGCCTGTCGTAAGCTGTGACTTTTGCGACATATGTTTACGACGGTATTATATGTATGTCGCAAAAGTCGTAAACCTTGTGTAGAAAACCTAATTTTGAATTAAAGAAATTGTGAATATTTGTATACCCTGCGCCACATTGTGGAACAGGATATTATAAGGTAGTGCATATGTTTGCAACACCCAGAAGGAGACGAGATAGACACATGGTCAGGGTGGGTTCCTGATGAACACATTTTTGTAATCAAAGTGTAGGTCGCAGTTTTATTCCAATCGACTTCAAATTTAACACAAGTATGTGTTTTGGCTCAGATTAGAACCCTATTGATTTTGTTCGGTTCAGATTTAGATATAGCTCCTATATATATATATATATATATATATATATATATATATATATATATATATATATATATATATATATATATATATATATATATATATATATATATATATATATATATATATATATATATATATATATATATATATATATATATATATATATATATATATATATATATATATATATATATATATATATATATATATATATATATATATATATATCCCCCCATTTGGACTTATACAGAAGCCAGAGTTTTACCTTAATTTGCTTAAAATTTTGCACAAGAAGACAAATTAGTACTATAGTCAAGTGTGCCAAATTTTATTAAAATCGGTTCAGATTTCGATATATCTCCCATATATATCTTTCGCCCGATATGGACTAATACGGTCCCAGAAGCCAGAGTTTTACCCCAATTTGGTTTAAATTTTGCACCAGTACTACAATTAGTAGTGTAGTCAAGTGTGCCAAATTTTATTGAAATCGGTTCAGATTTAGATATATCTCCCATATATATCGTTCGCCCGATTTACACTCACATGACCGCAGTGACTTATCTTTTACTCCGATTTAATTGAAATCTGGCACAGGGAGTAGAATTAGCATTGTTGCTATGCGTGCCAAATTTTGTTAAAATCGGTTCAGATTTAGATACAGCTCCAATATATAGCTTTCGTCCGATTTACACACATATGACCACAGAGGTCAATTTTTAACTCCGATTTAGTTGAAATTTTGCACAGGGAGTAGAATTAGCATTGTTGCTATGCGTGCCAAATTTGGTTGAAATCGGTTCAGATTTAGAGATATAGCTCCCATATATACGTTTTTCTAATTTCGACAAAAATGGTCAAAATACCAACATTTTCCTTGTTAAATCGCCACTGCTTAGTCGAAAAGTTGTAAAAATGACTCTAATTCTCCTAAACTTCTAATACATAGATATCGAGCGATAAATCATAAATAAACTTTTGCGAAGTTTCCTTAAAATTGCTTCAGATTTAAATGTTTCCCATATTTTTTACTAACATTGTGTTCCACCCTAGTGCATTAGCCGTCTTAAATTTTGAGTCTATAGATTTTGTAGAAGTCTATCAAATTCTGCCCAGATCGAGTGATATTTAAATGTATGTATTTGGGACAAACCTTTATATATAGCCCCCAACACATTTGACGGATGTGATATGGTATCGAAAATTTAGATCTACAAAGTGGTGCATGGTATACTATAGTCGGCCCCGCCCAACTTTAGACTTTCCTTACTTGTTTTTAGTAACACTGTGCTTCATCCCAGGGCATAAGCCGATTTAAATTTTAGTTCTAGAGATTTTGTACAAGTACAAAAAATTGTCTCCTAACCGGTTAAGGTATAAACATTTGTATATGGGAATATAAACCTTCATGAAGGAGTTGAGATGGTTAGGTTAGGTTAGCTTAGGTTAGGTGGTAGCCCGATGTATCAGGCTCACTTAGACCATTCAGTGCTGCCCGATTCCATGACAAGGGACCTCCTTTTAATAGCCGAGTCAGAGCGGCGTTCCACATTGCAGTGAAACCACTTATAGAAGCTTTGAAACCCTCAGAAATGTCACCAGCATTACTGAGGTGGGATAATCCACCGCTGAAAAACTTTTTGGTGTTCGGTCGAAGCAGGAATCGAAACCACGACCTTGTGTATGCAAGGCGGGCATGCTAACCATTGCACCACGGTGGCTCCCGGACATTTGGTCTAGAAAGTGGTGAAGGGTATAATATAGTCGGCCCCGCCCGACTTTAGACTTTACTTACTTGTATATATATATATATACTTGCTTTACTGTTATTCAATCGGCTTTCCATATTATTAAGTTCCCTAATTTTCCCTGGTTTTATTTATAACTCACACAATAATGAACGTCAAAACATTTTGCCACATAGCAGAAAATAAATCCCAAGGATATTTCTTAATTAAAATAATTTTAAATGCAGATTTGAAATCAATACTCCTGCTTAAACTTTGTTCATTAATAACAGCATAAAATGCAAATACAATGCATACAAAAATATGACGACAATATAAACCCAAAAGAGAAAAAGGCAAAAAACAACCTAAATATCCGGTTTACCTTGTTACAGCTGCCATACCACTTGCATTCAATTAAACGTTTAGACGATAGCTGTTTCGTTGTAAACTTCTATGATGCCAAGCACTTTTCATGGAATATTCTTGTTACCCTTCTCATTTAACACATCCTCTACTTTCCATTTCCACCCATAGTTTTTAGATATTCATGTTTTTTTTTTAAATTTTTCTTCCCCTTCAAGGTGGATTTTTGCGCTAATAAACCATGCCCTGAAGGACGTCGTTGCATCGATCATGGTAATGACTACAGCTGTGAATGCCTTGGAGGACGCAATGGTCCAGATTGTAATGAAATGCTTAGAACGGTAAGTATGGAAATATAATAACTAAAAGTAACAAAACGCTGGGATTATAAGAAAAGAAAAAAAGGATGGACACTATTAAGAGAATGATGGAAGAATAGAGCTTTAGTCAGTTGAAGTTGAAGCTCACGTATCCCGCATACACACCCCTCTAAAAAGATCACATTCAAGGATTGATTTCTTAGAATGCTAAAAAGGGGAAATCAAAGATTTTAAGAATTTTGGTTTAATTATATTTTAATCCAATTGTAAAGCTGTTCATGATAGCGATTTATAGATTTAAGGATTTAATTAAGATATCTGTGGACCGTGGGAATTTCAAAAGACCATAATGGGTGCCCTACTTTAAGACCATTTCGGTTTATTGATTGCCGCTGCCTACGAGTAATCCAATAGTGTTTCTGTATCATTTTGTATTATTTGTCGAATCATATACACATACTGGGAACCAAAGAACAGTTGACACAGTGGACCTTACCTATTAAACTTTCTCCTTAGAACTCAAGACTGTCACATCAGCTACAAAACTGGGGTCCATTAGACAATTTTCTGGGATTCTAAGTAATTTGATTCACAGTAGATTTGTGCACGTGATACGAAATCGTCTGGACTTACATATGAGTCGTGAGAAAAGCTGATGGCAACGTCGTGGGTGTTAGTCAGCGTAATTATCCAAGCCAATGTAGTAGGTTAGGTTAGGTGGCAGCCCGATGTATTAGGCTCAGTAAGACTATTCAATCCATTGTGATACCACATTGGTGAACTTCTCTCTTATCACTGAGTGCTGCCCGATTCCATGTTAAGCTCAATGACAAGGGACCTCCTTTTTATAGCCGAGTCCGAACGGCGTTCCACATTGCAGTGAAACCACTTAGAGAAGCTTTGAAACCCTCAGAAATGTCACCAGCATTACTGAGGTGGGATAATCCACCGCTGAAAAACTTTTTGGTGTTCGGTCGAAGCAGGAATCGAAACCACGACCTTGTGTGTGCAAGGCGGGCATGCTAACCATTGCACCACGGTGGCTCCCAATGTAGTATATCATTGGCGTCAGTCGTCACAAAATAATTTCCCACGTGAAAGAATTTCGGAAAAATCAGTCGAAAACCCGTTCATGAAATCGTGGACGAAGCAGTGAACATTCCGTTTTGATTTTTATACCCTTCACCACTACTGTGGTACAGGGTATAATAAGTTTGTGCATTTGTATGTGACGCCAAGAAGGAAAAGTCTGAGACCCATCGTTTAGTATACCGATCGTCTTAGAATTAAATTCTGAGTCGATTTAGCGATGTCCGTCTGTCTGTCTGTTGATGTATTTTTGTGTGCAAAGTACAGCTCGCAGTTTTAATCCGATTGTCCTAAAATTTGGTAAGGGTCCTGTTTCGGCTCAAAGACGATCCCTATTGATTTTGGAAAAAATCGGTTCAGATTTAGATATAGCTGCCATATATATTTTTCACCGATCTGGTCATAATTGGCGTATATATCAATCGATCTTCCTCAAATTCCGTACATCCGAATATTTTATGAGTCTCGAAGAACTTGCAAAATATCAGCCAAATCGGTTTAGATTTAGATATAGCTCCCATATATAGCTTTCGCCTGATTTACACTCATTTGCCCAAAGAGGTCAATTTTTTGCTCCGATTTAGTTGAAATTTTGCACGGGGAGTAGAATTAGCATTGTAGCTATGCGTGTCAAATTTGGTTGAAATCGGTTCAGATTTAGATATAGCTCCCATATATAGCTTTCGCCCGATTTACACTCAAATGACAACAGAGGCCAATTTTTTGCTCCGATTTAGTTGAAATTTTGCACAGGGAGTATAATTAGCATTGTAGCTATGCGTGCCAAATTTGGTTGAAATCGGTTCAGATTTAGATATAGCTCCCATATATAGCTTTCGCCCGATTTACACTCATATGACCACAGAGGCCAATTTTTTGCTCCGATTTAGTTGAAATTTTGCACAATTAGTAGATTTAGCATTGTAGCTATTCGTGCCAAATTTGGTTGAAATCGGTTCAAAATTAGATACAGCTCCCATACATAGCTTTCGCCCGATTTACACTCATATGACCACAGAGGCCAATTTTTTGTTACGATTTAATTGAAATTTTGCACAGGGAGTAGAGTTAGCATTGTAGCTATGCGTGCCAAATTTGGTTGAAATCGGTTCAGATTTAGATATATCTCCCATATATAGCTTTCGCCCGATTTACACTCATATGACCACAGAGGCCAATTTTTAACTCCGATTTAGTTGAAATTTTATACAGGGAGTAGAATTAGTATTGTAGCTATGCGTGCCAAATTTGGTTGAAATCGGTTCAGATTTAGATATAGCTCCCATATATAGCTTTCGCCCGATTTACACTCATATGACCACAGAGGCCAATTTTTAACTCCGATTTAGTTGAAATTTTATACAGGGAGTAGAATTAGCATTGTAGCTATGCGTGCCAAATTTGGTTGAAATCGGTTCAGATTTAGATATAGCTCCCATATATAGCTTTCGCCCGATTTACACTCATATGACCACAGAGGCCAATTTTTAACTCCGATTTAGTTGAAATGTTGCACAGGGAGTAGAATTAGCATTGTAGCTATGCGTGCCAAATTTGGTTGAAATCGGTTCAGATTTAGATATATCTCCCATATATAGCTTTCGCCCGATTTACACTCATATGACCGTAGAGGCCAATTTTTAACTGCGATTTAGTTGAAATTTTACACAGGGAGTAGAATTAGCATTGTAGCTATGCGTGCCAAATTTGGTTGAAATCGGTTCGGATTTAGATATAGCTCTTATATATATGTTTTTCTGATTTCGACAAAAATTGTCAAAATACCAACATTTTCCTTGTAAAATCGCCACTGCTTAGTCGAAAAGTTGTAAAAATGACTCTAATTTTCCTAAACTTCTAATGCATATATATCGAGCGATAAATCATAAATAAACTTTTGCGAAGTTTTCTTAAAATTGCTCCAGATTTAAATGTTTCCCATATTTCTTTACTAACATTGTGTTCCACCCTAGTGCATTAGCCGACATAAATTTTGAGTCTATAGATTTTGTAGAAGTCTATCAAATTCTGTCCAGATCGAGTGATATTTAAATGTATGTATTTGGGACAAACCTTTATATATAGCCCCAACACATTTGACGGATGTGATATGGTAATGAAAATTTAGATCTACAAAGTGGTGCAGGGTATAATATAGTCGGCCCCGCCCGACTTTAGACTTTCCTTACTTGTTCCGATTCATTTTGTTCCAGTCCGTTGAAGATTTTAGAACGTAATTTTTATACCCTGCTCCACACTGTGGAATTGGGTATTATAAGTTAGTGCATATGTTTGCAACACCCTGAAGGAGACGAGAAAGACATATGGTGTCGTTGACAATATTGTTCAGGACGGGTCCCTAAGTCAATCTGTCTGTGAAATGTGTTAAAAGACCAGGTCGCAGTTTTAGTTCAATCCACTTCAAATTTTGCAAAAGTTTCTGTTTTGGGTTAGAATATAACACTATTGAATTTGGAAGAAATCGGTTCAGATTTAGATATAGCTCCCATATATGTATATTTCATCCGATATGCACTTATATAATCCCAGAAATTTTTGCACAAGGAGAACAATTAGTACTATAGTCAATTGTGCCAAATTTGATTGAAATCGATTCAGATTTAGATATAGCTCTCATGTATATCTTTCGCCCGATATGCTCTTATATGGCCCCAGAAGCCACAATTTTATCTTAATTGATTGAAATTTTGCACAAGGAGAGCAATTAATACTTTAGTCTTAGTACACTTGACTGTGTTTGTAATCGGCTCAAAGTTAGATATAACTTTCATATATATGTTTTTCCGATTTGTTCAAAAATGGCCAAATTATCCATAATAATATTCTCAAAATCACCTCCTAAGCACGGTTGCCACATTTGATAGAATTCTACCAAAAATATTAGACTTTTTACTGTTTGGTAGATTCTTGAGATTTTGCAAACGTATTCGTAAGTAAGAGTTACTTCAATTGTATAAAGAAATAAAAAGTAAACTAAATGTAATAATAAATGTAAAAATAAATTTACAATTTTGACGATATTTTCTATAGAAATAAAATTTTGACGACATTTTCTATAGAAATAAAATGTTAATAAAATTTTCTATAGCAATAAAATTTTGACAAAACTTTCTACAGAAATAAAGTTTTAACAAAATTATCTATAAATACAATTTTGACAAAATTTTCTATAGAAATAAAGCTTTAACAAAATTTTCTATATAAATAAAATTTTGACAAAATTTTCTATGGAAATAAAGTTTTTACAAATTTTGTATAGAAATAAAATTTTGTCAAAATTTTCTAGAGAAATAAAATGCTGACAATGTTTTCTATAGATATAACATTTTAACAAATATATACAGCAGTAAGTTCGGCCGAGCCGAATCTTAAATACCCACCACCATGAATCAACTATTATGTTTGCTTTGAAATTTCAGGAAGGTTTGATGAAAGATTATGGTTAGGTTAGGTGGCAGCCCGATGTATCAGGCTCACTTAGACTATTCAGTCCATTGTGATACCACATTGGTGAACTTCTCTCCTATCACTGAGTGCTGCCCGATTCCATGTTAAGCTCAATGACAAGGGATCTCCTTTTTATAGCCACTTAGAGGAAGCTTTGAAACCCTCAGAAATGTCACCAGCATTACTGAGGTGGGATAATCCACCGCTGAAAAACTTTTTGGTATTCGGTCGAAGCAGGAATCGAACCCACGACCTTGTGTATGCAAGGCGCGCATACTAACCATTGCAGCACGGTGGCTCCCATGACAGATCATGCAGAGCAGTTCAACCAGTACACTTCCCGAAGATAAATTTAAAGATTTTACCTATGAAGACTATATCAGATTCTGGATTTATAAGAACCATTTTTGTTTGAGTTTTAGACGAATCATTAACATTTCCTGTAAGTGTGCAAGAAAATTATAAAATAACGTCTTGATTTGAAATCTTAAATCTGTAGATTTTCACCCGAGAAGTAAAATCTGGAAATTTTACATTGAGTTTTAAGCAATTTTCATGATCGGTGCGCCTTCTATACCCTCAAGAAGTGAAATCGGTCTATATGGAGGCCTTACCAAATGGACCGATAATAGCTTAATCCGATACACGTTTCTGTGAGTCTAAAAATACCAGTATATTTACAATTTCAGGCAAATTGGGTAAAAACTACGGTTTCTAGAAACCCAAGGAGTTAAATCGGGAAATTTTTCCTATGGGGGCTATACTAAAATATGGACCGATACTCACCGTTTTCGACACACCTCTTTATGGCCAGAAAATACCACTAGTTTTCCAATTTCAGGCAAAATGGATAAAAACTTCGGATTCTAGAAACCCAAGAGGTAAAATCGGGAAATCGGGCTATATCAAAACATGGACCGATGCTCACCATTTTTGACACACCTCTTTATGGCCCAAAAATACCTCTAGATTTCCAATTTCAGGCAAATTGGATAAAAACTACGGTTTCTATAAGCGCAATACGTAAAATCGGGAGATCGATCTATATGGAGCCTATAGCAAAACATGGACCGATACTCACCATTTTTCGCACACATCTTTATGGTCCTAAAATACCTCTAGATTTCCAATTTCAGGATAAAAACTACGGTTTCTATAAGCCGAAGACCCCAAATCGGGAGGTCGGTTTATATGGGGACCATACCAAAACATGGACCAATGCTCACAATTTTTTGCACACCTCTTTATGGTCCTAAAATACCTCTAGGTTTCCAATTTCTGGTAAATTGAATAAAAACTGTGGATTCTAGAAGCCCAAGAAATAAAATCGGGAGAGCGGTCTATATGGGGGCTATACCAAAAAATGGGCCGACACCCACAATTTTTGGCACATCTCTTTGTTGTCCGAAAATACCTCTAGATTTCCAATTTCTGGTAAATTGAATAAAAACTGCGGATTCCAGAAGACCAAGAAGTAAAATCGGGAGATCGGTCTATATGGGGGCTATACGAAAACATGGGTCGATACTCACAATTTTTTGCACACCCTTTTATAGTCCGAAAATACCTCTAGATTTGCAATTTCAGGCAAATTGGATAGAAACAACGGTTTCTATAAGCCCAAGAAATAAAATCGGGAGATCGGTCTATATGGGGACTATATCAAAAACTGGACCGATATAGCCCATCTTCAAACTTGATTTGCTTGCAGACAAAAGACGAGTTTGTGCAAAATTGCAGCACGATTGCTTCATTATTGAAGACTGTAACGTGATTACAACAGACAGGCAGACGGACATGTTTATATCGTCTTAGAATTTCTTCCTGATCAAGAATATATATACTTTATATAGTCAGAAATCAATATTTCAATGTGTTACAAACGGAATGACAAACTTATTGTACCCCCGTCACCATTCTATGGTGGTGAGTATAACAATTTTATGCAAAAATGAAATTTTGACAAAATTTTCTATAGAAATACAATTTTAAAAAAATTTGATTTGGTATCGAAAATGTGGATCTACAAAAAGGTGCAGGGTATAATATAGTCAGTCCCGACCCGAGTTTAGACTTTAATTACTTGTTTCTATTAGTAACATATAAGCTCTCTACAACAGCGGCTGACTGTCTTGGACCTTATGTCGGCAGTGCCCAAGGCCTTTATAGTTGCTTGAATGACGATAAAAAAAGCTAATATCGCTACTGAATAACGGCCTCATCAACAGCGACTCAGCATCTTTTGTGATTGCTGAAATTTTCGCCTGAATGATTCTGCAATCGCCATTTAGTTTCTACGACTCTCAGTTTACTACAATAATTGTTGCTACCAGCTCCTTCGTCCATTTTGGATCTACACATTCCGAGTACATACAGTATATATGATTCGTATATTACAATCAAAGATATTTAGCTCTTATTTCCCATTAACGTTTATTTCCTAAGAAAAATCAATTTCGTTTGTAACTCACTCAAAGATAACTATACTTAGTAATTTGAATTATTTATTATGGATACGAATATCTACTATACTTTCGGTATACATAAATAATTCATAAAAATAAATTCACACACACACATACACAAACACAAATCAAAGACCATAGCACTTATATATATTATATTATTTCCGGTAGTCTTAATGTGATAGTCTTAATCAGGAAATCTCAATAAACCGGCAATTGATATCCTTCTCATAGTCATAAAATAGTTATAATTATTGACACATTAAATGTTATTGTTATTACACTGAAGGGATTTGTTTGTGAATGTGTGTACCATATATGGCCAGTACTCACAACTCGCAAATAATTGTCATTGTACATATGAATGTGGCTCAATGAATAGTCGCAGTGGCCATTAAGGCGTATAAGTAATATTTCGTACCACTTAATGTTCAGTGAACAATCATACGCCACAAGGTACGCACACAAAATATTGTAAATGATAATTAATTATTCCAATAAATATGAATTTTAATTATGGACAATTAAATTCTTTTTGCCATAGTGATGGTGGTAAAAACTCTGCAGCATATATGGAATTTACAAAAAAAAAAAAACCTCCAAGGCGAAAACAGTTTAAATTATTTATACACTGATTTTGCTGGCTTATTATATATTGTGAGGAGTGGTAATGTACTTACATTTACTTTTCAATATATATAAAATTTTATTTGTTTGTTTTTATATCCACAACCGTATGATGGGAGCATAATAGGGTTGCCATTACATTTGAAACAAATCATCATATTAATTTCCAAACATGTAACAGGTTGGCTGATAAGTCCCCGGTCCAACAAAGAAAAACACATTTTTTGTCAAAATTCGTTTTTATTATTCAATATAGTTCCCTTCAAGAGCGATACAACGATTATAACGACCTTCAAATTTTTTGATACCATTTTGGTAGTACTCCTTCGGATTTGCCTCAAAATAGGCCTCACTTTCGGCGATCACCTCTTCATTGCAGCCAAATTTTTTCCCCTGCGAGGTCTGAGAACAAGAAAAAAGTCGCTGGGGGCCAGATCTGGAGAATACAGTGGGTGGGGAAGCAATTCGAAGCCCAATTCATGAATATTTGGCATCGTTCTCAATTACTTGTGGCACGGTGCGTTGTCTTGGTGGAACAACACTTTTTTCTTCTTCATATGGGGCCGTTTTGCCGCGATTTCGACCTTCAAACGCTCCAATATACGCCATATAATAGTCACTGTTGATGGTTTTTCCCTTCTCAAGATAATCGATAAAAATTATTCCATGCGTATCCCAAAAAACAGAGGCCATTACTTTGCCAGCGGACTTTTGAGTCTTTCCACGCTTCGGAGACGGTTCACCGGTCGCGGTCCACTCAGCCGACTGTCGATTGGACTCAGGAGTGTAGAGATGGAGCCTTGTTTCATCCATTGTCACATATCGATGGAAAAACTCGGGTGTATTACGAGTTAACAGCTGCAAACACCGCTCAGAATCATCAACACGTTGTTGTGTTTGCTCAAATGTGAGCTCGCGCGGCATCCATTTTGCACAGAGCATCCGCATATCCAAATATTGATGAATGATATGACCTTTCAGGCCTCTGCTATCTCGATCTACTTCATTTTACGGTCATTCAAAATCATTTTGTGGATTTTTTTGATGTTTTCTTCGGTAACCAGATCACCGTCCTCATTCAAAATCAGTTTGTGGATTTTTTTTATGTTTTCTTCGGTAACCAGATCACCGTCTTCCGTGCTCATTTCATCACGCTTGAATTTTGCATACCAATCAATTATTGTTGATTTCTCTGGGGGCAGAGTCTGGAAACTCATTATCAAGCCAAGTTTTTGCTTCCACCGTATTTTTTCCCTTCAGAAAACAGTATTTTATCAAAACACGAAATTCCTTTTTTCCATTTTTTTCACAATAACAAAAGTTGCTTCACAAAAGACGCTCTATCTCACAAACTAATTGACTTACAGACGTCAAATTTTGACACGAATCATTTTATACCCTCCACCATAGGATGAAGGTTGGTACTATATAAAAATAATATGCATTTAATACTAGCGACGCCATCTATGTGTCAGACCGGGGACTTATCAGACAACCTGTTAATTCTAAGACGATATAACAATGTCCGTCTGAACATGTATATGTATGGTATGTTTGTAGAGAGCCGCCGTGGTGCAATGGTTAGCATGCCTGCCTTATATACACAAGGTCGTGCGTTCGATTCCTGCTTCGACCGAACACCAAAAAGTTTTTCAGCGGTGGATTATCCCACCTCACTAATGCTGGTGACATTTCTGAGGTTTTAAAGCTTCTCTAAGTGGTTTCACTGCAATGTGGAACGCCGTTCGGACTCGGCTATAAAAAGAGGTCCTTTATCATTGAGCTTAACATGGAATCGGGCAGCACCCAGTGATAAGAGAGAAGTTCACCAATGTGGTATCACAATGGACTGAATAGTCTAAATGAGCCTGATACATCGGGCTGCCACCTAACCTAACCTAATATATGGTATGTTTGTAGCATTCACGCTTTGAAAATTTTTAAATTAAAGTTATTCAGAGAGAATATATTTGCAATTTTTTTTCTGTTAATTTGCAGTGAAAGCCTAACGGAGCAACATGACAATGACAGTAAATTTCCAAAACTGAGTTCTTAAATTTTTTTTCAGGCGCTATATGAAATGTTTTTATACCCTAAATAGTGGTCTGGGTATAATAACTTTGGTCTGCCAAAAAAAATGTGTCTACCAGAAATATAGATTTTAGATCCCATAAAATATATACCGATCGACTCAGAATCACCATTTGAGTCAATTTAGCGCTTGGTGTCCGTTTTGTCAAAAGTTTATTTCTATAGAAAATTTTGTTAAAATTTTATTTCTGTAGAAATTTTTGTCAAAATTTTCTTTCTATAGAAAATTTTGTCAAAATTTTTATTTCTATAGAAAATTTTGTGAAAATTTTATTTCTATAGAAAATTTTGTTAAAATTTTATTTCTGTAGAAAATTTTGTCAAAATTGTATGTCTACTTTGTCAAGCAGAATTATATACGTATTGGATCGATCTGTTTTGATTTAATATATACCACGTATGGACTTACATACAATTTAGAAGATGGTGTTAGGAGGTTTTAAGATACCTTGCCATCGGCAAGCGTTACCGCAACTTAAGTAATTCGATTGTGGATGGCAGTGTTTAGATGAAGTTTCTACGCTATCCATGATGGAGGGTACATAAGCTTCGGCCTGGCCGAACTTACGGCCGTATATACTTGTTTTTTTTTTTTTTGGCACGTCAAGTTCGAAGATGGGCTACATTGGTTCTCATTTTGATATTGCCCCTATATAAACCGACCATCCGACTTGGGGTCTTGGGGGTCCTTCTGCGGCATCAACCAAAGCTGCCGGTCTGTTGTAATCACGTTACAACTTTCAATGATGGCGCTATCGTCCTGCAATTTGGGACAAATTCGTTATTTTTTTTTTTTTTGGTCACGTCAAGTTCAAAGATGGGCTATATTGGTCCACATTTTGATATTGCCCCTATATAAACCGACCATCCGACTTGGGGTCTTTGGCTTTTAGAAACCGAATTTTCTATCCGATTTGCCTGAAATTTAAAATCTAGAGATATTTTAGTAACCTAAATAGGTGTGCCGAAAATTGTGCCTATCGGTCCATGTTTTGGTATAGCCCCCAATATAGACCGATCTCCCGATTTTACTATTTGGGCGTCTACCCGATTTACCTGAAATATGGAATCTAAAGATATTCTAGGGCCACAAAAAGGTGTGTCGAAATTGGGGTGTATCGGTCTATATTTTTACATAACTCCCATATCGACCGATCACCCGATTTTACTTCTTGGGCTTCTAAAGACTGTAGTTTTTATCCAATTTGCCTGAAATTTGAAATCTAGAAGTATTCTAGGACCAAGAATAGGTGTGTTGAAAATGGTGCCTTTCGGTTTATATTTAGGTATAACCCTAATATAGACCTATCTCCCGATTTTACTTCTAAGGCTTCTAGAAACCGCATCTTCAATCCGATTTCCCTGAAATTGGAAATCTAGAGGTGTTTTAGGACCACATATAGGTGTGTTGAAAATGGTGCCTATTAGTCTATATTTTGGTATAACCCCTATATAGACTGATCTCCCGATTTTACTTCTTGGGATTCTAGAAATTATAGTTTCTATCCGATTTCCCTGAAATTGGAAATCTACACAGAAAAAAATTTCACGAAAATTTTTCCAATTAAAATCTTAATTGAGTTTTAAAAAAATATTCAATTAAAAATTTAATTGATTCAACAATTTTTTTAATTGAAATAAAAATCAATCACACAAATTAATAGTATCAATTAAATATTTAATTGGATCAATTAATTTTTTAATTGACTGTCAATTAATTTTTTAATTGATACTATCATTTCTGTGATTGAAGTCATTTCAATTAAAAAATTAATTGGATCAATTAATTTCATGATTGAATCAGAAAAAAATTTTTGTGTGTAGAGGTGTCGATATAGACAGATCTCCCGATTTAGCTCCTTGGGTTTATATCAACCGTAGTTTTTATCCAATTTGCCTCAAATTGTAATGGTTTTAGTTTTTATCGGTACATTTGGTGAAGCCTCCATATAGACCGATTTCACTTCTTGAGGGTTTAGAAAGCGCACTTATCATGAAAACTGCATGAAACTGAAAATAAAATTTCCAGATTTTACTTCTGCTAATCATTTGGAAAATGGGGCTTAAAATCTACATAATTAAGATTTCAAATCAAGGCGTTATTTCATTATTTTCTTGCACACTTACACGAGATGTTTATGATTCCTCTTGAACTCAAAAAAAAAAAAAAAAAACGCTTGTTAAAATCCAGAATCTGATTTAGTCTTGATAGGAAGAATCTTTGAATTTATCTTCGGAAATGAATAGTTTAAATGAGCCTGAATCAGATGGGGATGTCAACTTAATATAACCATCTTCGGGAAGCGTACTGGTTGAAATGATCTGCTTAGGAGAATATATGTCATTAAACCCCCCTGAAATTCTATATATTATCAACCAGCTACAACGAAGAATTTTCAAAGGAAACTATTATATTTAATTCATGGTGGTGGGTACTTAAAATTCGCCCCGGCCTAACTTACTGCTATATATATATTTTTTTATAATACGCTTTTTGTGTACATTTTATGCACTGACAAACCCAGATATTTATTTTACTTTATTTGTAATTTTTGTCTTTCTATCTCTTTTTCTATAGCAATGCAACGTTAATCCTTGCACTCATGGTGGTACCTGCTGGTCCAGTGGTGATTCATTCTATTGTGCTTGCCGTCCTGGCTATACAGGCACTATGTGTGAAGGTGAGTATTTTTTAGGTATACCAAAAAAAAATCAAATTCAGCTTTTTAGGTCAACCGATGAAAACTGAATGAAATATTATCTTAAGCTAAAATGCAATTTAATGTGATGGTATTAAAAATGATGGCAATAATATTTCGAAATAAAGTGAAATGATTGAAATGAGTTGGTCCATATCGGTCCATAATTATGTATAGCCCCCATATAAACCGATACGCAGATTTGACCTCCAGAGCCTCTTGGGGGAACAAAACTCATCCGATCCGGTTAAAATTTGGTGTGTGGTGTTAAAATATGGTCTCTAAAAACCATAAAAAAATTGGTCCATACCGGTATATTATTATATATAGCCCCCATATAAACCGATCCCCAGATTTGATCTGCGGATCCTCTTTGGAGGAGAAAAATTCATCCGATCCATTTGAAATTTGGTTTGTGGTGTTAGTATATGGTCTCTAACAACCATACAAAAATTGGTCCATAATTATAGATAGCCCCCATATAAATTGATCCCCAGATTTGACCTACGGAAACTCTTGGAAGAGCAAGTTTCATTCGTTCTGGTTGAAATTTGGTACGTGGTGTTACTATATGGTCTCTCACAACCATACAAAAATTGGTCCATATCGGTCCTTAATTATATATAGCCCCCAATCAACCGATCCCCAGATTTGACCTACTGAACCTCTTGGAGGAGCAAAATTCATCCGATTCAGTTGAAATTTGGTACATTGCGCTAGTATATGGCCGCTAATAGCCATGCAAAAATTGCTCCATATCGCCAAAAATAATCTACCAAAATTTTATTTCTACAGAAAATTTTGTCAAAATTTTATTTCTATAGAAAAATTTCTCAAAATTTTATTTCTTTAGAAAATGTTTTCAACATTTTATTTCTATGGAAAAATTTGTCAAAAATTTATTTATATAGAAAATTTTGTCAAAATTTTATTTCTGTGGAAAAACTTGTCAAAATTTTATTTTTATAGAAAACTTTGTCAAAATTTTATTTCTATAGAAAATTTTGTCAAAAATTTTTTCCATACAAAATTTTATTTCTATAGAAAATGTTGTCAAAATTTTAGTTCTATAGAAAATTTTGTCAAAATTTTATTTCTATGGAAAATTTTGTCAAAATTTTATTTCTGTACAAAATTTTGTCAAAATTTTAGTTCTATAGAAAATTTTGTTAAAATTGTATTTCCATAGAAAATTTTGTCAAAATTGTAGTTCTATAGGATTTTTTTCAAAATTATCTTTTTTAGAAATTTTTGTCAAAATTTTTATTTCTTTAGAAAATGTTGTCCATGGAAAAATTTGTCAAAAATGTATTTATATAGAAAATTTTGTTAAAATTTTACTTCTATAGAAAATTTTGTCAAAATTTTATTTTAATAGAAAATTTTCTCACAATTCAATTTCGATAGAAAATTTTGTCAAAATTTTATTTCGATAGAAAATTTTGTAAAATTTTATTTCGATAGAAAATTTTGTAAAATTTTATTTCTATAAGAAATTTTTTCAAAATTCAATTTCTATAGTAAATTTTCGCAAAATTCAATTCCTATAGAAAATTTTGTCAAAAAATTATTTCTATAGAAAATTTTGTCAAAATTTTATTCCAATAGGAAATTTTAACAAAATTTTATTTCTATAGAAAATTTTGTCAAAATGTTATTTCCATAGGAAAATTTGTCAAAATTTTATTTCTATAGAAAATTTTGTCAAAGTTTGGTTTCTATAGAAAATTTTGTCAAAGTTTGGTTTCTATAGAAAATTTTGTCAAAATTTTATTTCTATAGAAAATTTTGTCAAAATTTTGTTTCTATAGAACATTTTATCAATTTGTTTTTTTTTCTATAGAAAATTTTGTCAAAATGTTATTTCCATAGAAAAATTTGTCAAAATTTTATTTCTATAGAAATTTTAGTCAAAATTTTATTTCTATTGAAAATTTTGTCAAAGTTTGGTTTCTATAGAAAATTTTGTCAAAATTTTATTTCTATAGAAAATTTTGTCAAAATTTTATTTCTATAGAACATTTTATCAATTTTTTTTTTTTATAGAAAACTTTGTCAAAATTCTAGTTCTATAGAAAATTTTGTATAAATTTTTTTTCTATAGAAAATTTTGTCAAAATTTTATTTCTATAGAACATTTTATCAATTTGTTTTTTTTTTTCTATAGAAAATTTTGTCAAAATGTTATTTCCATAGAAAAATTTGTCAAAATTTTATTTCTATAGAAATTTTAGTCAAAATTTTATTTCTATTGAAAATTTTGTCAAAGTTTGTTTTCTATAGAAAATTTTGTTAAAATTTTATTTCTATAGAAAATTTTGTCAAAATTTTATTTCTATAGAAAATTTTGTCAAAATTTTATTTCTATAGAAAATTTTGTCAAAATTTTATTTCTATAGAACATTTTATCTATTTGTTTTTTTTTTCTATAGAAAACTTTGTCAAAATTCTAATTCTATAGAAAATTTTGTATAAATTTTTTTTCTATAGAAAATTTTGTCAAAATTTTATTTCTATAGAAAATTTGGCAAAAAATGTTTTCAAATTATTATTTCTATAGAAAAATTTGTCAATTTTTTTTCTATAAAAATATCATTTCAATAAAAAATTTTTTCAAAACATTATTTCTATAGAAAGATAAAGTACCTCTTAGTTGGAGAGGTATGTTTTGCAAAATCTAGCAAAACAGCAAAAATTTTACCATTCTACCATACATTTACCATTTTTGGTAGAATTTTGCCGACTTTGCCAATCGTGGTTCCATAACGAGTAACCTTTTTTTCTGAAGGCAATGAATTGAAATGTTTTCGTAAATTTTTGCTTAAGAAATTTTAGTCAAAATTTTATTTCTATAGAAAATTTGGTCAAAATTTTATTTCTATAGAAAATTTTGTCAAAATTTTATTTCTGTGGAAAATTTTGTCAAAAGTTTATTTCTATATAATATTTGGCAAAAAATGTTTTCAAATTATTATTTCTATAGACAACTTTTTTCAAAGCTTTATTCCTATAGAAAAATTTGTCAAAATTTTATTTCTATAAAAATTTTATTTTCATAAAAAATTTTGTCAAAAATTTATTTCTATAGAAAATTAAAATACATCTTAATTAGAGGGGTATGTTTTGCAAAATCTAGCAAAACAGCAAAAATTTTACCATTCTACCATACATTTACCATTTTTGGTAGAATTTTGCCAACTTTGCCAACCGTGGTTCCTTAACGAGTAACCTTTTTTTCTGAAGGCAATGAATTGAAATGCTCTTGCCAGCAATAAAAACACTGGCACAGGAATAGATCTCTCGATTTTAAGCCAAGTACTTTAGAAATTAAAGCACCCTGATTTCATTACTTATTTACCACCCTGTATTTCTCTCCATTGTATATTTATAAATAATTTCAAATAAGCTTGACATTTATCTGGAATATCTCATATCAACCTAAATTCAAACACATATACATTTGAGAAGTTATTTGCCCCAATATTGGTATTGGTATGCGTTTGTATTATGTTTCCATTTTTGTTTTGGTTTTTTGCTTTTGTAGCTTTCATTATGTTTAGTAATAATTTGGTTATTGTGTTATTTCAAATGAAATTCTCCAAATAGTTGTTCTCATGATGTTGTTTTTCTTGTTTCTATTTTCATGTTTATTGGACTATCTGGATGCATACATATGTGCTTGGTATGCTGGTTTTCTCCCCCCAAATGATTGGTGAATATATGCGTATGCGTATTCGTGTGTATGTGTGTGTCGGTGTACATGGTGTTTTGGGACAAAACATAAAACAGATGAATTTGTTGTGGAGACGGTGGTTAGTTCCAGTGAATTTATGGTCGACGATACCAGTGCTCGGAATTTTAATGATAAAAGTTTTGGTTCATCAGTGGTCCTAAAGAGTCCTATTGAATTGCACAATGCATATACGGCAGCCATTGTTTTGGCTTTGGTTATATTTTTCGTCGCACTTTATGTAAGTATAACAAAAATATTTAGATTTCTACACAAAACAAAATACAATACACAGACAAAAAGGTAAACTGGTTTAGAGGCAAAATTTTCTACTTTAGTCGAAAATTGAATTAAATTGCATGCCACTTTCCAAAGTTTTATGAGACATTATTAAAATATTGAATAATACAAACATACTTTTCCTCTGTTGGTTAAGATACTCTGGTAGTTTAATCAACGCATGGTTTTAAGCTGAAATCGAAACAAGAAATATATAAGATTTGCAAAAATTTGTAAGCTGAACATTAAAAACTGAATATACCAACTAAAGAGAAAACGCTCATTTCGACCACAAAATAGCTCACTTTTTTTCAAACCTTAACTTATTTCTTATACTATTAATGAACTTTGCCAAATATGTATCATTTGTACATTTGATTTTCAACAAGATTTAGTTAAACTTTCAATGAAATCGGTTCATAAATGATTATGATTAATATGACTGATCAATTAATTTGTGCAAATTCGTATAACTTTTGTTATTCTCATATTGATAACAAAAACGGAGTTATTCATTCTGCCGAAGTGAAACTTTAACATTATAGTACATGCATGCAGGTATTTTTTAATATGACCTAAAACATTTACAAATGGAGTATAAAATTATAAAAATCGGTTAAAACTTATTTATAGACCATCGCTTGACAATGAAAAGGAACCTCCTTTTTAAAGTCGTGACCAAACGATGCATTGCATTCAGGGCTGCCAGGGCTCGTGCCTAAAATAATTTACTCAAATTTGAGGAAAATTTTACCAAAAACCTACCAAATTTAAAAAAAATATTTTAAAGTTATTGATCACAGTTTTGTTCCATAGAAAATCTTGTTCTAAATTTATTATTACGGCTAATTTTGTTAAAATTTTACTTCTTTGGAAAATTTTAAATCTATAGAAAATTCTATTTCTATAGAAAATTTTGTCAAATTTTATTTTAATAGAAAATTTTGTCAAAATTTTATCTCCATAGAAAATTTTGTAAAAATTTCTATACAAAAGTTTCTTCTAAATTCATTTCTACAGAAAATTTTGTCAAAATTTTATTTCTACAGAAAATCTTACAAAATTTTATATCCATAGAAAATTTTGTAAAGATTGTATATCTAAAAAAAATTTTCTTACAATTTTATTTCTATAGAAAATTTGGTCAAATTTTACTTCTATAAAAAATTTTGTCAAATTTTAATTCTATAGAAAAATGATTAGTTTTGCGGGAACATTTGTCAAAATTTTATTTTTATAGAAAATCTTTTCTTTGTATTTCTATAGAAAATTTTGTCAAATTTTATTTCAATAGAAAATTTTGTCAAATTTTATTTCTATACAAAATTTTGTTTTAAATTTATTTCTACAGAAAATTTTGCCAAAATTTTATTTCCATAGACAATTTTGTAACGATTGTATTTCTATAGAAAATTTTCTTAAAGTTTTTTTCTATAGAAAATTTGGTCAAATTTTATTTCTATAGAGAATTTGGTCAAATTTTATTTCTAAAAAAAATTTGTCAAATTTTATTTCTATGGAGATTTTTTTTTTTTTATTTTTAAAGAAAATTTTGTTAAAATTGTATATCGATATAGAAATTTCTCATAACATTTAAAAAAACAAATTTCTGTAAACATTTTCTTATAAGTTTATTTCTACCTTGTCCAAATTGGATTTATATAGATAATTATTTCAAAACTTTATTTCTATAGAAAATTTTCTTATAAATTTTCTTTCTTGTACAAAACAAATTTCTATCAGCATTTTATTTCTATAGAAAATTTTGTCAAAATTTTATTTCTATAGAAAATTCTGTAAATTTTTTTTTTCTATAGAAAATTTTGTCAAATTTTATTTCTATAGAAAATTTTTATTTCCACAGAAGATTTTTTAAAAACTGTTTCTTAAAGTTGTATTTCTGTAGAAACTTTGGTCAAATTTTACTTCTATAAAAATTTTGTCAAATTCTAATTCTATAGAAAATTGATTAATTTTGAAGGAAAATTTGTCAATTTTTTTTTTTCTATAGAAAATCTTGTCTTTGGATTTCTATAAAAAAAATTTTGTCATATTTTATTTCTATAAAAAATTTTGTTTTAAATTTATTTCTACAGAAAATTTTGTCAAAATTTTATTTTCATAGAAAATTTTGTAACGATGTAGAAATTTTTCTTAAAGTTTTATTTCTATAGAAAATTTGGTCAAATTTTACTTCAATAAAAAATTTTGTTAAATTTTAATTCTATAGAAAATTGATTAATTTTGCGCGAATATTTGTCAAAATTTTATTTTTATAGAAGATCTTGTCATTGTATTTCTATAGAAAATTTTGTCAAATTTTATTTCAATAGAAAATTTTGTTTTAAATTTATTTCCATAGACAATTTTGTTAAAATGTTATATCTATATAGAATTTTCTCATAAAATTAAAAAAAAAAAAACAAATTTCTTTAAACATTTTCTTATAAGTTTAAATCTACCTTTGTCCAAATTGGATTTATATAGAAAATTATTTCAAAACTTTATTTCTAAAGAAAATTTTCTTATAAAATTTGTTAAAAAAAAATTCTATCAACATTTTATTTATATAGAGATTTTTGTCAAAATTTTATTTCTATAGAAAATACTATCAAGTTTTTTCTATAGAAAATTTTGTCAAATTTTATTTCTACATAAAATTTATATTTCCTTCGTTTTGTTTTGTTTCGTTCTTTAATCATTGTTGTTGTTTTTGATTTCAGCTTAAAACTATGCATTGACTAAACTATAAGTGTAGCTTAACCAACAAAGGAAAATAATGTTTGTCAAATTTATTTGGGCAAAGCCCTATAGACTGCAAGATGGTTGGATGGACGCACGTTTCGGAATTACCACATTCCTCATCAGCATCCTCGACTTGCAGCAAAACTATAAACCAATTATCAGAATAAATTCATGCAGTTCATCAAACCCAACAATGAACCACACTTGAACCTTCCGAAAATGGATTTTACATGATAGCCGGTTTATGCCGAAATAAATTCGTACAATCATATTTCTTGTCCTTTGCCACCGTCAAATCATCGATTTGAGTACAGTGGGCTGGGTTTATTTTGAGCGTGCTTCCTCTTTTTTCATTCGTTTTGTTTTGTTATTGTTGGTTTTGTTCTTTAATCATTGTTGTTGTTTTTGATTTCAGCTTAAAACCATTCATTGACTAAACTACAAGTGTAGCTTAACCAACAGAGGAAAAGAATGTTTGGCAAAGCCCAAATACATTTGACAAAATTTAGTCACATTCTAGAAAATTTGGTCGAATTCGACTTCTATAAACAATTTTGACAAACCTTAATTCTATGGAAAGTTGATTAATTTTGCGGGAACATTTGTCAAAATTTTATTTCTATAGGAAAATTTATTCTAATTGTATTTCTACAAAAAATTTTGTCAAAATTTTATTTCTACAAAAAATCTTTCAAAATTTTATTTCCGTAGAAAATTTTGTAAACATCTTAAGTATAAAGAAATGTTTCTAAAAGTCTTATTTCTATAGAAAATTTGAAAAATTTTATTTCTATAAAAAATTTTGTCAAATTTTAATTCTATAGAAAATTGATTAATTTTGCAGGACAATTTTTCAAAATTTTATTTCTATAGAAAATCTTGTCAAAATTTTATTCTAATAGTAAAGTTTCTTATAAATGAATTTCAACAGAAAATTTTGTCAACGTTTTATTTCTACAGAAAATCTTTCAAAATTTTATTTCCATAGAAAATTTTGTAAAGATTGTATGTCTAAAGAAATTTTTCTTAAAGTTTTAATTCTATAGAAAATTTGGTCAAATTTTACTACTATAAAAAAAATTTGGTCAAATTTTACTTCTATAAAAAATTTTGCCAAATTTTAATTTTATGGAAAGATGATTAATTTTGCGGGAAAATTTGTCAAAATTTTTTTTCTATAGAAAATCTTGTCAAAAATTTATTTCTATAGGAAAGTTTCTTCTAAATGTATTTCTACAGAACACTTTCTCAAAATGTTATTTTTACAGAAAATCTTTAAAAATTTTATTTCCATAGGAAATTTTTTACAAATTGTATGTCTAAAGAAATTTTTCTTAAATTTTTATTTCTCTAGAAAATTTTGTCAAATTTTAACGCTATAGAAAATTTATTTATTTTTACCGAAAATTTTGTCAAAATCTTACTTGTATAGAAAAATGTAAAAACTGTATTTCTGTAAAAAAATTTTCTTATATAATTTTTTTAAAAAAAATCTATAAAAATTTTCTTAAAATTTTATTTCTAATATTGTCTACATTGTATTTCTATAGAAGATTTGTCCAATTTTTATGTCTATAGCAATTTTTGTCAAAATTGTATCTCTATAAAAAATTTGTCAAATTTTAATTCTATAGAAAATTTTGTTTTAAATTTATTTCTGCAGAAAATTTTGTCAAATTTTATTTCCCTAAAAAATGTTGTCAAATTTTAAGTCTATAGAAAATTTTGTTTTAAATTTATTTCTACAGAAAATTTTGTCAAAATTTTGTTTCCATTGAAAATTTTGTAACGACTGTATATCTATAGAAATTTTTCTTAAGGTTTTATTTCTATAGAAAATTTGGTAAAATTTTTTTCTATAAAAAACTTGTCAAATTATATTTCTATGGAGAATTTATTTATTTTTACTGAAACTATTGTCAAAATTTTATTTCTATAGAAAATTTTCTTAAAGTTTTTTTCTATAGAAAATTTGGTCAAATTTTATTTCTATAGAGAATTTGGTCAAATTTTATTTCTAAAAAAAATTTGTCAAATTTTATTTCTATGGAGATTTTTTTTTTTTTATTTTTAAAGAAAATTTTGTTAAAATTGTATATCGATATAGAAATTTCTCATAACATTTAAAAAAACAAATTTCTGTAAACATTTTCTTATAAGTTTATTTCTACCTTGTCCAAATTGGATTTATATAGATAATTATTTCAAAACTTTATTTCTATAGAAAATTTTCTTATAAATTTTCTTTCTTGTACAAAACAAATTTCTATCAGCATTTTATTTCTATAGAAAATTTTGTCAAAATTTTATTTCTATAGAAAATTCTGTAAATTTTTTTTTCTATAGAAAATTTTGTCAAATTTTATTTCTATAGAAAATTTTTATTTCCACAGAAGATTTTTTAAAAACTGTTTCTTAAAGTTGTATTTCTGTAGAAACTTTGGTCAAATTTTACTTCTATAAAAATTTTGTCAAATTCTAATTCTATAGAAAATTGATTAATTTTGAAGGAAAATTTGTCAATTTTTTTTTTTCTATAGAAAATCTTGTCTTTGGATTTCTATAAAAAAAATTTTGTCATATTTTATTTCTATAAAAAATTTTGTTTTAAATTTATTTCTACAGAAAATTTTGTCAAAATTTTATTTTTATAGAAGATCTTGTCATTGTATTTCTATAGAAAATTTTGTCAAATTTTATTTCAATAGAAAATTTTGTTTTAAATTTATTTCCATAGACAATTTTGTTAAAATGTTATATCTATATAGAATTTTCTCATAAAATTAAAAAAAAAAAACAAATTTCTTTAAACATTTTCTTATAAGTTTAAATCTACCTTTGTCCAAATTGGATTTATATAGAAAATTATTTCAAAACTTTATTTCTAAAGAAAATTTTCTTATAAAATTTGTTAAAAAAAAATTCTATCAACATTTTATTTATATAGAGATTTTTGTCAAAATTTTATTTCTATAGAAAATACTATCAAGTTTTTTCTATAGAAAATTTTGTCAAATTTTATTTCTACATAAAATTTATATTTCCTTCGTTTTGTTTTGTTTCGTTCTTTAATCATTGTTGTTGTTTTTGATTTCAGCTTAAAACTATGCATTGACTAAACTATAAGTGTAGCTTAACCAACAAAGGAAAATAATGTTTGTCAAATTTATTTGGGCAAAGCCCTATAGACTGCAAGATGGTTGGATGGACGCACGTTTCGGAATTACCACATTCCTCATCAGCATCCTCGACTTGCAGCAAAACTATAAACCAATTATCAGAATAAATTCATGCAGTTCATCAAACCCAACCAATGAACCACACTTGAACCTTCCGAAAATGGATTTTACATGATAGCCGGTTTATGCCGAAATAAATTCGTACAATCATATTTCTTGTCCTTTGCCACCGTCAAATCATCGATTTGAGTACAGTGGGCTGGGTTTATTTTGAGCGTGCTTCCTCTTTTTTCATTCGTTTTGTTTTGTTATTGTTGGTTTTGTTCTTTAATCATTGTTGTTGTTTTTGATTTCAGCTTAAAACCATTCATTGACTAAACTACAAGTGTAGCTTAACCAACAGAGGAAAAGAATGTTTGGCAAAGCCCAAATACATTTGACAAAATTTAGTCACATTCTAGAAAATTTGGTCGAATTCGACTTCTATAAACAATTTTGACAAACCTTAATTCTATGGAAAGTTGATTAATTTTGCGGGAACATTTGTCAAAATTTTATTTCTATAGGAAAATTTATTCTAATTGTATTTCTACAAAAAATTTTGTCAAAATTTTATTTCTACAAAAAATCTTTCAAAATTTTATTTCCGTAGAAAATTTTGTAAACATCTTAAGTATAAAGAAATGTTTCTAAAAGTCTTATTTCTATAGAAAATTTGAAAAATTTTATTTCTATAAAAAATTTTGTCAAATTTTAATTCTATAGAAAATTGATTAATTTTGCAGGACAATTTTTCAAAATTTTATTTCTATAGAAAATCTTGTCAAAATTTTATTCTAATAGTAAAGTTTCTTATAAATGAATTTCAACAGAAAATTTTGTCAACGTTTTATTTCTACAGAAAATCTTTCAAAATTTTATTTCCATAGAAATTTTGTAAAGATTGTATGTCTAAAGAAATTTTTCTTAAAGTTTAATTCTATAGAAAATTTGGTCAAATTTTACTACTATAAAAAAAATTTGGTCAAATTTTACTTCTATAAAAAATTTTGCCAAATTTTAATTTTATGGAAAGATGATTAATTTTGCGGGAAAATTTGTCAAAATTTTTTTTCTATAGAAAATCTTGTCAAAAATTTATTTCTATAGGAAAGTTTCTTCTAAATGTATTTCTACAGAACACTTTCTCAAAATGTTATTTTTACAGAAAATCTTTAAAAATTTTATTTCCATAGGAAATTTTTTACAAATTGTATGTCTAAAGAAATTTTTCTTAAATTTTTATTTCTCTAGAAAATTTTGTCAAATTTTAAACGCTATAGAAAATTTATTTATTTTTACCGAAAATTTTGTCAAAATCTTACTTGTATAGAAAATGTAAAAACTGTATTTCTGTAAAAAAATTTTCTTATATAATTTTTTTAAAAAAAATCTATAAAATTTTCTTAAAATTTTATTTCTAATATTGTCTACATTGTATTTCTATAGAAGATTTGTCCAATTTTTATGTCTATAGCAATTTTTGTCAAAATTGTATCTCTATAAAAAATTTGTCAAATTTTAATTCTATAGAAAATTTTGTTTTAAATTTATTTCTGCAGAAAATTTTGTCAAATTTTATTTCCCTAAAAAATGTTGTCAAATTTTAAGTCTATAGAAAATTTTGTTTTAAATTTATTTCTACAGAAAATTTTGTCAAAATTTTGTTTCCATTGAAAATTTTGTAACGACTGTATATCTATAGAAATTTTTCTTAAGGTTTTATTTCTATAGAAAATTTGGTAAAATTTTTTTCTATAAAAAACTGTCAAATTATATTTCTATGGAGAATTTATTTATTTTTACTGAAACTATTGTCAAAATTTTATTTCTATAGAAAATTTTCTTATAAAATTTGTATACATTTTTTTTTAATTATACCCTGCGCCACACTGTGGAACAGGGTATTATAAATTAGTGCAAATGTTTGTAACACCCAGAAAGAGACGAGATAGACACATGGTGTCTTTGGCAATAATGCTCGGGGTGGTTCCCTGAGTCGATATAACCATGTCCGTCTGTCCGTCCCGTCCGTCTGTCTGTGAACACATTTTTGTGATCAAAGTCTAGGTCGCAGTTTAAGTCCAATCGACTTCAAATTTGGCACATGTTCCTGGTTTGGGTCAGAATAGAACCCTATTGATTTTGGAAGAAATCGGTTCAGATTTAGATATAGCTCCCATATATATCTTTCGCCCGATATGCACTTATATGGATCCAGAAGCCAAAGTTTTATCCCGATTTGCTTGAAATTTTGCACGAGGAGTACAATTGGTAGTATTGTCGAGTGTGCCAAATTTGGTTGAAATCGATTCAGATTTAGATATAGCTCCTATATATATATCTTTCGCCCGATATGTACTTATGTGGACCCAGAAGCCAGAGTTTTATCCTGATTAGCTTAAAATTTTGCACAAGGAGTACAGTTGGTAGAATAGCCACGTGTGCCAAATTTGATTGAAATCGGTTCAGATTTAGATATAGCTTCCATATATATATATATATATATATATATATATATATATATATATATATATATATATATATATATATATATATATATATATATATATATATATGAAAATATATATATATATATATATATATATATATATATATATATATATATATATATATATATATATATATATATATATATATATATATATATATATATATATATATATATATATATATCTATATATCTATATATATATATATATATATATATATATATATATATATATATATATATATATATATATATATATATATATATATATATATATATATATATATATATATATATATATATATATATATATATATATATATATATATATATATATATATATATATATATATATATATATATATATATATATATATTTCGCCCGATATGGACTTATATGGCCCCAGAAGCCAGAGTCTTGGCCCAATTTGGTTGAAATTTTGCGCGAGGAGTACAATTGGTAGTATTGTCGAGTGTGCAAAATTTGATTGAAATCGGTTCAGATTTAGATATAGCTCCCATATATATCTTACGCCCGATATTGACTAATATCGTATAGAAGCCAGAGTTTTGGCCCAATTTGGTTGAAATTTTGCACTAGAAGTACAACTAGTAGTGTAGTCAAGTGTGCCAAATTTAGTTGAAATCGGTTCAGATTTAGATATAGCTCCCATATATAGCTTTCGCCCGATTTACACTCATATGACCACAGAGGCTAATTTTTTGCTCCGATTTAGTTGAAATTTTGCACAGGGAGTAGAATTAGCATTGTTGCTATGCGTGCCAAATTTGGTTGAAATCGGTTCAGATTTAGATATAGCTCCCATGTATATGTTTTTCTGATTTCGACAAAAATGGTCAAAATGCCTACATTTTCCTTGTAAAATCGCCACTGCTTAGTCGAATAGTTAAAAAAATGACTCTAATTTTCTTAAACTTCTAATACATATATATATCGAGCGATAAATCATAAATAAACTTTTGCGAAGTTTCCTTAAAATTGCTTCAGATTTAAATGTTTCTCATATTTTGTTACTAACATTGTGTTCCACCCTAGTGCATTAGCCGACTTAAATTTTGAGTCTATAGATTTTGTAGAAGTCTATCAAATTCTATCCAGATCGAGTGATATTTAAATGTTTGTATTTGGGACAAACCTTTATATATAGCCCCCAACACATTTGACGGATGTGATATGGTATCGAAAATTTTGATCTACAAAGTGGTGCAGGGTATAATATAGTCGGCCCCGCCCGACTTTATACTTTCCTTACTTGTTTTCTAATAAGTTTGTTTCTTCTTTTGTCAAAATTGTATTTCTATAGAAAATTATTCCACAATTTTTTTTATCGAAAATTTTCTTATAAAGTTTTTATTGAACAAATTTCTATCAACATTTTCTTGAACGTTTATTTTTAATTATGTTAAAAATTGTATTTCTATAGAAAATTTTGTCAAAACCTTTTTTTTGGAATATTTTTAGCAAGTTTTATTTCTGTAGAAAATGTTGTTCTAAATTTATTTTAACAAAACTGTTGTCATAATTTTGGTTTGTAAGGTCTTAACCTCCCAGCAAAAAAGTTTGTAAGTTCTTCCAAAGGCACAACTTTAAAAGCACTTCCAGAAGATGCACTTTCAATAATGTTCTTTATTCTAACTACCCAGAAAGTTCTTTCAATTCAATTTTGTATAACTTGGTTTTTTTCATACTTTTAATGGGTAATTTTAATTTCTTTTGTTTAAAATACCTTAAAACGGAGTAAGAATTCGTAAAATGGTACAAATCATTTACATTTTTGTCGAAAAAATGCTAAATCCAATCTGAAAAAATTGTGAATTTTGGAAACTATTTAAAGTCAAATATTCGGACAAGCTTTACAATCCATTAAAAATTATAAAAAATTATAAAAATTATTTATTTGACAAAATATGCTATCACAGAATTTTTTAATTTACATCCAAAACATTGAATTCGGATCACACCTAAAGAAGTGATGTAAATTGAGTGCAACGGCTGTTGATATGGATGACTTCCGTCCTGTGATAAGCCCATGTTAAATTCATCGCTTCTGCGTCAATTTTGCACCACTTCCGGATCCAAAAAGAACATTTTCATTACTTTTTTGATGACGCTTTGTTTGCTGGGCTACTAAATGTTGCCACCGCTATCTTTTTTGTGCCTTATTTTACTTAACATCAGCAAAAAAAGGAAATTTTACCAATATATGGTTGTGTTCTTTAGGTAAAAATTTTTGGATGTTATTACAAGCACATAAATGTAGGCGGTTAGAAGCTTTCGTCTCAAGTTATTTTCCAAAAAAAAAGATAATCCACACAAAAGCCATAAAAACACAATTCCAAAACGGCTGTTATAATTTTAAAACTTTTAAATAAATTTTTAATCATAAATTACCAATACTGAGAAAATATATTTTTTATTTATTCTAAGATACTATTTATATAAAGAGGATTCAAATAAGATGAGTTAGTTTGGTATCCAAAGAAAATTTTATAGATTTTGAGATGGACGATTGGATGTTTATTTCATAAAAGGAGACAGGTTTGCTTTTAAAAATAACAATTGATATCAACCAAAAAGCCACCATGACAATACTTTCAGAACCATAGCAAAGATGCTGACTTTTGCCCTCGATAATTTCAAAAATGCTATCTTTGTTCACTTGAATAGTCATTGGACTATTGCCGATAATCTTATCTTTCATGTGGTCTCAAAGCAAGAAATCACAAAGTGTTCCATTACCAAATCCCTTTAGCCAATTGACATTAATGATCACTCGGCCTGATGGAGTATCCTAATGCCCCACACTGAAGAAAAGCTCATCCAGTTCCAAATATTTTGTATATATTTAAAATAATTAGGTTTACTTAAAATATTATTGACTCCAAGTCAGAGATGCGAGAAATTACAGGAAATGATATATACACAGAAAAAAAGTATTCAATCACGAAATTAATTGATCCAATTAATTTTTAATGATAGTATCAATGACAAAAATCAATTAAAAATTAATTGATACAATTAATTTAATGATTGATTTTTGTTTCAATTGCAAAAAATTTGTTGAATAAATTAAATTTTGGTGATATTTTTTCTATGTGTGAGAGTACTTAATTCACGCTTTAATTTAGGTTTTGCGTACTTAATAATAGTACACAAATTTTATTTAATTCACAGAAAACGCGTTAAAGCTTACCTTTTTAATGAATGAAGTGCACAAATAGTAATAAATATTTACTGCTGGGATTATTTATATTTTAGCACTTTTAATTTCAAGTTTTTTTTTGGCAAATAAATTGCTATTTGTGAAGCACTTTTAATTTCAAGTTTTTTTTTTTTTTTTGGCAAATAAATTGCTATTTGTGAATCGAGGAAACGTCACTTTACCTTTAAAAAAAAGTAAACCCTCTATTTCACTAAAACCAATTTAACTTTATTTTTGTTCGTGGAATTATTATGTTCAGAGAAAGTTTGCTTTACTTTAATAATTTTTGCGTACGTTAGTTAAATGAACTTAAAATCGTGAAGAAATTATACACAAATGCAGCATAAAAATTTACTAAATTCGTATTTCTTACAAAATAGTTCAATATTTCTTTAAATTCGAAAATTTTAATACAAATGCGCCCATCTTGAACTTCGTATGGCACTAAGACAATCTTACAATTTAGAACTCCAATTTTTTTGTTCAAGCTACAAATTTTTCTTTAACAAATGAAAAAAATTATTTATGTCTAATAAATTTTCTTTAATTTTTCGAAAAATATTTACTTATTTTTGTGATATCGGCGTAATGTAATATGGTTTATTAAAAATTTTCTAAAAATAATCTCAATTTCCCAATAATTAAACAAAATTATTCTTTCTCGTGGGTTCACTACTTTTTCAGTGTATCAAAATGTAATCTACAACATCGACGCGACTTTCAGTTATAAGATATTCTGGATATAAAACCAGTGCAACGATATTCTGGATAGTTTATACAAATGTTGCATCAAGTACTAAAAGAAAACATGCCTATTATTATATTAGATTCTATCTAGTCCCATACTTGTCCAGTTAAATACCATGCATCGTGAATAAAAATGGAAATGAAATTTGCATATATTCCATAGAAAATATGGGGATTGTGGCTATTGTGTTGACAACTTTTCCCATTGGAAAATATTTTTCCATATATATTTCTTTATGGAGTATTCAGAAAGCAATTTAATTTAGTTTTATAACAGAATTTAATATAGTTTAACGAATCAAGAGGAGGGAACCAATTCAATTAAGTATATCATAAAAACTAAACATATCTTATGCTGAAGTCATTAGTAACAACAAATTCGAATAAATTAAATAAACATTAAATATACCTTAAGTGGTTATTCTTTAATATTTAGGCAAAAATTTCCTACTTTGGCATAATGAGCAGTGTTGCCGGTATTGGGGATTTTTCCCCAAATCGGGGATATTTTTTCGTGAATGGGGACAAAATTTCTGAGTTGGGGACTTGGGGATTTCATGGGGAATTTCTATAGAAAATTTTGTCCAAATTTTATTTCTACAGAAAATTTGGTCAAAATTTTAGTTCTATAAAAAATTGTGACAAAATTTTATTTCTATAAAAAATTGTGACAAAATTTTATTTTTATAGAAAATTTTGTTAAAATTTTATTACTATAGAATTTTTCTTTTTAATTTTATTTCTATATGCAATTTTGTCTAAATTTTATTTCTATAGACAATTTTGTGAAAATTCTATTTCAATAGACAAGTTTGCCAAAATTTTAATTCTATAGAAAATTTTGTCCAAATTTTATTTCTATAGAAAATTTTGTCCAAATTTTACTTTTATAGGAAATTTAGTCAAAATTTTGTTTGTATAGAAAATTTTGTCATAATTTTATTCGTTATTTTGTTTCTATAGTACATTTTTCAAAATATTATTTCTATAGAAAATTTTGTGAAAATTTTATTTCTATAGACAATTTTGTCAAAATTTTAATTCTGTAGAAAATGTTGTCCAACTTTTATTTCCATAGAAAATTTTGTCAAAATTTATTTTTATAGGATATTTCGTCAAAATTTTATTTTTATAGGAAATTTTGTCAAAATTTTACTACGTTAGATTTTTCTTTTTAATCTTATTTCTATAGACAATTTTGTCAAAATTTTATTACTATGGATTTTTTTTTAATTTTATTTCTATAGACAATTTTGTCCAAATTTTATTTCCATAGAAAATTTTGTCAAAATTTTATTTTCATAGGATATTTCGTCAAAAAAAAATTTTTATAGGAAATTTTGTCAAAATTTTACTACGTTAGATTTTTTTTTTAATTTTATTTCTATAGACAATTTTGTCAAAATTTTATTACTATGGATTTTTTTTAATTTTATTCCTATAGACAATTTTGTCAAAATTTTATTTCTATAGACAATTTTGTCAAAATTCTATTTCTATAGACAAGTTTGCCAAAATGTTAATTCTATAGAAAATTTTGTCCAAATTTTATTTCCATAGAAATTTTGTCAAAATTTTATTTTTATAGGAAATTTCGTCAAAATTTTATTTTAATAGGAAATTTTGTCAAAATTTTATTTTTATAGGAAATTTTGTCAAAATTGTACTACTTTAGATTTTTTTTTTAATTTTATTTCTATCGACAATTTTGTCAAAATTTTATTACTATGGATTTTTTTTTTATATTTTATTCCTATAGATAATTTTGTCAAAATTTTATTACTATGGATTTTTTTTTTTAATTTTATTTCTATAGACAATTTTGTCAAAATTTTATTTCTATAGAAAATTTTGTCAACATTTTGTTTCTATAGTATATTTTTAAAAATTTTATTTCTATAGAAAATTTTGCCAAAATTTTGTTTCTATAGAAAATTTTGTCACAATTTTATTTCTATAGAAAGTTTTGTCAAAATTTTATTTTTATAGGAAATTTTGTCGAAGTTTTATTTTTATAGGAAATTTTGTCAAAATTTTATTACTATAGAATTTTTTAAATTTTATTTCTATAGACAATTTTGTCCAAATGTTATTTCTACAGACAATTTTGTCAAAATTCTATTTCTATAGACAAGTTTGCCAAAATTTTAATTCTATAGAAAATTTTGTCAAAATTTTATTTTTATTGGAAATTTCGTCAAAATTTTATTTTTATAGGAAATTTTGTACAAATTTTATTTATATAGAAAAATTTTTCAAAATTTTATTACTGTAGATTTTTTTTAAATTTTATTTCTATAGACAATTTTGTCAAAATTCTCTTTCTATAGACAATTTTGTCAAAAGTTTGTTTCTTTAGAAAATTTTGTCAAAATTTTATTTCTATAAAGAAAATTTTGTCAGAATTTTATTTCTATATAGAAATTTTTGTCAATATTTTATTTCTAGGAACATTTTGTCAAAATTTCATTTTTATAGGAAATTTGGTCAAAATTTCAATTTTTATCGGAAATTTTGTCAAAATTTTATTACTTTAGATTTTTTTTCAATTTTATTTCTGTTGACAATTTTGTCACAATTTTATTTCTATAGACAATTTTGTCAAATTTCTATTTCTATAGACAAGTTTGCCAAAATTTTATTACTATAGAATTTTTTTAAATTTTATTTCTATAGACAATTTTGTCCAAATGTTATTTCTACAGACAATTTTGTCAAAATTCTATTTCTATAGACAAGTTTGCCAAAATTTTAGTTCTATAGAAAATTTTGTCAAAATTTTATTTTTATTGGAAATTTCGTCAAAAATTTTTTTTATAGGAAATATTGTACAAATTTTATTTGTATAGAAAATTTTTTCAAAATTTTATTACTATAGATTTTTTTTTTTTTTAATTTTATTTCTATAGACAATTTTGTCAAAATTCTCTTTCTATAGACAATTTTGTCAAAAGTTTGTTTCTTTAGAAAATTTTTTTCAAATTTTATTTCCATAGAAAATTTTGTCAAAATTTTATTTTTATAGGAAATTTCGTCAACATTTTATTTTTATGTGAAATTTTGTCAAAATTTTATTTTTGTATGAAATTTTGTCAAAATTTTATTTTTATAGGAAATTTTGTCTAAATTTTACTACTTTAGAATTTTTTGTAAATTTTTATTTCTATAGACAATTTTGTTAAAATTTTATTACTATAGATTTTTTTTTTTTTTAATTTTATTTCTATAGACAATTTTGTCAAAATTTTATTTCTATAGAAAATTTTGTCAAAATTTTATTTCTATATAGAAAATTTTGTCAAAAATTTTATTTCTATAGAAAATTTTGTCAAAATTTTATTACTATAGATTTTTTTTTAATTTTATTTCTATAAACAATTTTGTCAAAATTTTATTTCTATAGACAATTTTGTCAACATTTTGTTTCCATAGTATGTTTTTCAAAATTTTATTTCTATAAAAAATTTTGTCAAATCTTTGTTTCTTTAGAAAATTTTGTCAAAATTTTATTTCTATAGAAAATTTTGTCAAAATTTTATTTCCATAGAAAATTTTGTCAAAATTTTATATCTATAGAAAATTTTGTCAAAATTTTATTTTTATAGGAATTTTTGTCCAAATTTTATTTCTATAGAAAATTTTGTCAAGATTTTATTTTTATAGGAAATTTTGTCAAAATTTTATTACTATAGATTTTTTTTAATTTTATTTCTATAGACAATTTTGTCAAAATTTAATTTCTATAGACAATTTTGTCAAAATTTTAATTTTATAGAAAATTTTGTCAAAATTATATTTCCATAGAAAATTTTGTCCATTTCCATAGAAAATTTGGCAAAATTTTATTTTTATAGAAACATTTTTCCAAATTTTATTTTTATAGAAACATTTTTCCAAATTTTATTTCCATAGAAAATTTTGTCAAAATTTTATTTTTATAGGAAATTTCGTCAAAATTTTATTTTTATATGAAATTTTGTCAAAATTTTATTTTTATACGAAATTTTGTCAAAATTTTATTTTTATAGAAAATTTTGTCAAAATTTTATTTTTATAGAAAATTTTGTCAACATTTTATTTTTATAGGAAATTTTGTCAAAATTTTACTACTTTAGAATTTTTTGTAAAATTTTATTTCTATAGACAATTTTGTTAAAATTTTATTACAATAGAATTTTTTTTTAATTTTATTTCTATAAACAATTTTGTCAAAATTTTATTTCTATAGACAATTTTGTCAACATTTTGTTTCCATAGTACGTTTTTCAAAATTTTATTTCTATAAAAAATTTTGTCAAAATTTTATTTCTATAGAAAATTTTGTCAACATTTTATTTTTATAGGAAATTTTGTCAAAATTTTATTCTTATATTAAATTTTGTCAAAATTTTATTACTACAAACTTTTTTTAATTTTATTTCTATAGACAATTTTGTCAAAATCTTATTAGTATAGAATTTTTTTTAATCTTATTTCTATAGAAAATTTTGTCAAAATTTTATTTTTATAGGGAATTTTGTCAAAATTTTATTTCTATAGACAATTTTGTCGAAATTTTATTTCTATAAAAAAAATTTTGTCAACATTTTGTTTCTATAGTACATATTTCAAAATTTTATTTCTATATACAGAATTTTTTCAAAATTTTATTTCTATGTGGAAAATTTTCTCAACATGTTTTTCCGTATACAAAATTATTTCAACATTTTGTCAAAAGTTTATTTCTATAGAAAAATTTTGAAGTACCTATGCAAAATCTACCAAAACATCAAAAACCCTAGCAATCTACCAAACAAAAAAAATTTACAATTTCTGGTAGAATTCTGCCAACTTTGGCAACGTGTCTACCACCCAAATGTGCTACTTGAATATTTAGAAGCAACTTTTTTTCGTTCATAAATACAAGGTGACCAAATCCATGTCTCCAGCATTTGAAAGACGATTACTAGTGTCGTGATGTTGTGGTTCGAAATCTTGATTTTTATTGCAGCTTGCTGGATTTGACAAAATTTTAATTTTTAAGTTATTACTGATTTTCTACAGCGGAGCCTTTTGCTTTATTTATTTATTTATTTTTTTTTTTTTTTCAAAAAAAACACTAGTCAAAAATATATTAGGGATTTTTGTGTTGAATTTATATTTAATTGGATTTTTGGGGATGAAAACATCATAATTTGGGGACAAGAGCCAGAAAAATACTGGCAACACTGATAATGGGTCTCTCCATATGTAATTATCCAGCAATATTTATGGCTCTTTTCCTTTTATTCCATATATACATTTTTTGTCCCTGACAACTTGGCATAAGCGTTTTAATTACATTACTTTAATAAATGACCTTCTTCCGTTGTTACGTTACGTATTTGAATTTATGGCATTATTGTCATCGTCAGCCATGTTCTCCGGGAATAGAAAAACCGGCACCTACACCAGCACTTGAACATTATGCGGTTTGTGTTTACATTCAAAGCAAAATCTTAATTAGATTTTTTTATGGGCATAGTTTTCCATGGAAAATTCATTAAAATTCACCGTCTCCGGTGGTCGTCATATGCATAGACTACTAGACGTTGACGCTGCCTAACTGACTGACAGACTGAATGAGTCCTTTTGACTTGCCCGCATACAGACACACACCCATGCACACAAAAGGGCTTGTGGTGAATCTGTGTTTGTCCGTCTTTTGATTTAGCGAACTATGCAAGCGCAAAGATCTCTGGGCTTTTGAATATAAAGGAATGTTTTCTATGGAATTTTCACTGGTTTTAAGTGTGCAAAATGGAATTTTCATCAACTACAAGGTGAAAAACTAAAATGCTGTATGCCACGTTGTATGAATAAAGTGTTGGCACGTAAATATTTACCAACATGCAAAATGGGTTTGTTAGTGGGAACAATGGAAATGATTATTTCAAAGGTATAAACTTAAAATATTAAAGTAATAAGTCGTGGAATAGAATTTCGTATATTAACACCGCAGTGTTCTTTTAGTCCGCATTAATTCGAAATCGATTGAGGGAATAATAATGAAACCATATCCGATTTTGCATCCCCTTGGGACCCAAAAATTCCATTCAATTGTTACTTTGGTGATTACGTTTTTGGTTGGTTGTTAAGAGAATTATCAATCGAATTTTGTCGAAACATAGAGGCTGGTATGTAATGCAACAAAGTAAATCGCTATATATTTTTATTTTTTTTTTTTATTATTTTGTTATTAAAAATCAAAAACATTTTGGAAGTAACATTGTATTTTAGAATTGTTCGAATTGGCATCCTTTAGCACGAATTATAGACGGCAAACGCCTTTGTCCACCATAATGTGGCTCTCCGGTATTTTTGCCCATTTCAGGCCACGAGCCGTCGTGAGATGATTTACACTTTGGTCTAAATTAGTGTTAACCTTACTCTCCAAAATGTTCCTAGTACAAAAGTCCAACGGATTAAGATCTGGAGATATTTTTTTTTCTAGGAAAATAAATTTTCAAAATTTTATTTTCCTAGAAAATTTTATTTCTATCGAAAATGTTGTCAAATTCTAATTCTATAGATTTTTTTTTCTAAATTTATTTATTATAATTTATTTCTGAAAAAATTGTGTTAAATTTTAATACTCTAAAATAATGTAAACATTTTATTTCTATAAAATATTTTTTAAAATTTTATTTATATAAAAACATTTTTAAAAATTTTATTTCTATAACAAATTTCCTTTCTATACAAAATTTTCTTAAAGTTTTATTTCCATAAAATTTTACTAAATTTGAATTTCTATATAAAATTTTGTCAAAGTTGAATTTCTATAGAAAATTTTGCCAAAATTTTATTTCTATGGAAAATTTTGTAAAATTTTATTTTATTAGGTTCAAGTGTAGTTCACTTTGGGTTGAGTGAATTACCCGAATTTATTCTGATAATTGGTTGATAGTTTTGCTGCAATTAGATGATGCTGATGAAGTATGTGGTAATTCCGAAACTGCTGTACATCCAACCATCTTGCAGTCTATAGGGCTTTGCCCAAATAAATTTGACAAACATACTTTTCCTCTGTTGGTTAAGCTACAATTGTAGTTTAGTCAATGCATGGTTTTAAGCTGAAATCAAAAACAACAATAAATTTTATTTCCACAGATAATTTTGTCCAAATTTTATTTCTATAGAAAATTTTATCAAAATGTTATTCCTATAGAAAATTTTGTCAAAGCACAAAGTCCAACGGATTGAGATCGGGAGATATTGGTGAATATTGAGCGATAGATATGAAGCGAAAATTTGTAAAAATTTTATTTGTATAGAACATTTTTTTAAAATTTTACTTATTTTGTACACATTTTATTTCTGTTTTCTTAAAATTTTATTTCTATACAAAATTTTCTTAAAGTTTTATTTTCATAGAAAATTTTAAAATTTTACTTATTTTGTACACATTTTATTTCTGTTTTCTTAAAATTTTATTTCTATACAAAATTTCCTTAAAATTTTATTTCTATAGAAAATTTTGTCAAAATTTTATATCTATAGAAAATTTTGTCAAAATTTTATATCTATAGAAAATTTTGTTAAAATTGTACTTCTATAGAAAATTTTGTCAAAATTTTATTTCTATGAAAATTTTGTCAAAATTTTATTTCTATGAAAATTTTGTCAAAACTTCATTTCTATGAAAATTTTGTCAAAATTTTATTTCTATAGAAAATTTATGTTTTCTTAAAATTTTATTTCTATACAAAATTTTCTTAAAGTTTTATTTTCATAGAAAATTTTGCTAAAATTGAATTTCTATAGAAAATTTTGTCAAAATTTTATATCTATAGAAAATTTTCTCAAAGTTGTACTTCTATAGAAAATTTTGTCAAAATTTTATTTCTATAGAAAATTTTGTCAATATTTTATTTTTATAGAAAATTTTGTCAATATTTTATTTTTATAGAAAATCTTGTCAAAATAAATAAAATTTTGACAAATAAATAAAAATACATTTTTTGACAAAATTTCCTATATAAATGACAAATTTCCCATATAAATGAAATTTTGTAAAACATTAAACAATTTTTATTTTGAAAAAATTTAGTACAGAAATTATATTATTTGCAAATATTTTCTATACAAATAGAATATGGTGAAATGTTTTATTCATATATAAAATCCCCAATAGAAATTAAACTTTAACAAAATTTCCTACAGGAACAAATTTTGAGAAAATATCCTATAGAAAATTAAAAAAAAATGTATAGTAATGAAATTACGATAAAATTTAATACAGAAATTAAATTTTGATACATATTCCTATAGAAATGGAGTGTCGACAAAATTTTCTATAGAAATGAAATCTATTCAAAATTTGCTATGGCAATAAAATTTAGCAAAAATTTCTTATAGAAATGAAATTGTGACACAATTTCCTATAGAAATGAAATTTTGAAAAAAAATTATACCCTGTACCACAATAGTGGTAAAGGGTATAAAAATAATATAAAAATGAAATTTTGAAAAAATAAATTTTGCAAAAATTTCCTGTAAAACTAAATTTTTAATATAATTTCTTATAGAAATGTAATTTTGCAAAAATTTTCTATAAAAATCAAATTTTACAAAAATTTCCTATAGAAATTACATTTTGACAAAATTTCCTATGGAAATAAAATATTTCTCAAATTTCCTACAGAAATGAAATTTTTCTACAAAAATTTTCTACAAAAATGTAATTTTTCAAAAATTTTCTATAGAAATGAACGTTTTACAAAATTTCCTATAGAAATTAAATTTTGTAAAAAAAAACTAAATTTTTAATATAATTTCTTAAAGAAATTGAATTTTGCAAAAATTTTCTATAAAAGTAAAATTTTGCCAAAATTTCCTATGGAAATAAAATATTGAAAAAATTTCCCACAGAAATGAAATTTTGCAAAAATTACTACAGAAATTAAATTTTGCAAAAATTTCCTATAGAAATGAAATTGTGACAAAATTTCCTATAGAAATGAAATTTTGAAAAAAAAATCATATAAAAATGAAATTTTGAAAAAATATTCGATATAAATGAAATTTTGCAAAAACTTTCTGTAAAACTAAATTTTTAATATAATTTCTTATAGAAATGAAATTTTGCAAAAATTTTCTATAAAAATAAAATTTTACAAAAATTTCCTATAGAAATTAAATTTTGACAAAATTTCCTATGGAAATAAAATATTGCAAAAATTTCCTACAGAAATTAAATTTTGCAAAAATTTTCTACAAAAAGATAATTTTGCAAAAATTTTCTCTAGAAATGAAATTTTTACAAAATTTCCCATAGAAATGAAATTTTGACAAAATTTCCTATAGAAATGAAATATTGTAAAAAAAAAACTAAAATTTTAATATAATTTCTTATAGAAATGAAATTTTGCAAAAATTTTCTATAGAAGTAAAATTTTGCAAAAATTTTCCAGAAATAAAATTTTGACAAAATTTTCTATGGAAATAAAATATTGCAAAAATTTCCGACAGAAATAAAATTTTGCAAAAATTTAGAAAATGAAATTTTGCAAAAAATTTCTATAGATATGAAATTTCGATAAAATTTCCTACAGAAATGAAATTTTGTAAACATTTTCTATAAATAACAATTTCCTATAGAAATAAAAGTTTGCAAAAAAATTCTAATAAAATTATTTTATTTCTATAGAAAATTTTGTCAAAATTTTATTTCCATACAAAATTTTGTAAAAATTTTATGTCTATAACAAATTTTCTTAAAATTTTATTTCAATAGAAAATTTTGTCAAAGTTGAATTTCTATAAAAAATTTTGCTAAAATTGAATTTCTATAGAAATTTTTTTGTCAAAATGTTATTTCTATACAAAATTTTGTAAAAAAAATTTTTTCTGTAACAAATTTTCTTAAAATTTTATTTCAATAGAAAATTTTTTCAAAGTTGAATTTCTATAGAAAATTTTGCTAAAATTGAATTTCTATAGAAAATTTTGTCAAATTTTTATTTCTATAGAAACTTTTGTCAACATTTTATTTCTATAGAAAATGTTGTCAAAGTACAAAAGTCCAACGGATTGAGATCGGGAGATAATGGTGAACATTTTGCGATAGAAATGAAGCGAGAAATATCCTTTATAATCCATTCGTGTGCTAATACCGATAGTACTAAGTCCTTTCAGAATGTCCATGGTTTGCGGCCAAATGTTTGTCTGCTTCAATAATTTCTTTAGGACATTTTCCCGAAAATATTCAATATATATTTAGACCCCACCGTCAACACATGCTACACGAAAGTGGTTCTGCGGAATTTTAGCATATACTCAGCAAAGGGCCGTTGTTGACACTTTGGTACAGTTTTGTGCCAACCTTACTCTTCAAAATTCCACAAGCGCAAATGTCATACGAATTGATATCCTGAGACTTTGGTGGTCATTGTACGACAGCAATGAAGCGAGGAACGTGCTTTTTAAGCTGAGAGTTATGGTGATGTGTTCTGTTGGAATGTCCATGTTCCGCGACCAAAATGTTTGGCTGCCCAGGGCTTCATTTTGACCCTACTGTCGTTGAATACGAGCAGGGAGCGGCCATTACGGTGGCGCTGGGGTTCAGGTGGCAAAACAAAGGGGTACATTTTAGTTTTCCTCTTGTACATTCTGTCGTTAGGACATTTTCCCCATGACATTCGGCATTTATTTTGATGGTAGATGAATACAAGAGGGAACGGCCAATGGTCCAATGGATTGACATTCGGTAATTTTGGTGATTTTTGTGGGGTAGAAGTGAAGGGAGGAACCTTCGTTTCAAGCCAATCTTAGATGACGCGTGCTGAGCGCAATGGTGGTGAGTCCTGTTGGAATGTTCATGGTCTGTGGCCAGAATGTTTGTCTGCCCGGGGCTTCAATACTGTCTTTGTGACATTTTCCCGATAATATTCGGCATTTATTTCAACCCCATTGTCGATAAATATGGACGGGGAAGGAACATTAGCCGTTACGGTGGCGGTTGAGTTTCGGTGGCCATTCGAATGCGTAATTTTTCAGTTGGTCTCTTTCTGCCTTGAGGACATTTTCACGATATTAATCGGAATTTATTTTGACCCCACAGGCCTTGACCCTTTCTGACATGAGGACATTTTCCCGATATTATTCGGCATTTATTTTGACCCCACTGGCGATGAATACGAAAGATGAACGACCAATGGTCCAACGGATTGACATTCGGAAATTCGGTTGAGTTGTGGTGGACAGTCGAAGAGGGAAATTTTCAGTTGACCCCTTTGACAAGTAAACCAGCATTACTGAAGTGAGATAATTCAACACTGAGAAACTTTTTGGTGTTTGGTCGAAACTGCCTTTGAACCCACGACCCTGTATATCCAAGGCGGACATGCTAACCATTGCATCACGAGATCTTCCAATTTATTTAATATTTTCCAATGGAATATACGTCCTACATTTGGTTGTCATGTGAGAATTACTCTAACAATTTCACATCGCATTGGCTGCCATAGTTTTCGTCCATACTTATAAATAGAAATAGAAAAATTTGAAATTTAAATATTCTACTTTCCAAGATTGTAGCCTTTGTATATCAGAAGCAAATTTTACTCTAAAAGTTGAAAGATTTTTCCTTTACTTCACTCCTAGAAGAAAATAATCTCCCTAATGGAAAGTTAGTATACAAAAGACTTCAAAGAGAATTTTCTATTTATTTTGTATTTAAATTCATTTTCTATGTAAAAATCTGAAATTTGTATATAACATCAACGAAAACAATAACAACTTCGTCGTCATCAATTCACTCAATCTACCAAAGGCATTTACCCTCGTTGAAAGTTTTCCCCATTGTTGAAATTTCCTAAATTGTTCGTGGATTTCTAACAATCAAGGACAAAGTTTGTTGCAAAGGTAAACAAGAAAAAAAAAAATAATTCAAGTTGGTCTTGTAATACGAACGTTATTAAAATTTTAAGGCAGAGTAATTGAGTATTACTAATTGGATGAGACAAAAAGTCAAACATCAAATGGTTATTTGAATTTCTTAACTAAGACGAAGGAGTGAGGGGGCTTTAGGCTATTTAGGGAAGAATCCTTGTATAGCTAAATCACAATTGTGAAATTTGGAAAACAAAATTTGCAAAAAAAAACCAAAGAAATTGAATTTTACAAAGATTTTCTATAAAACTTCAAATTTCCTATAGAAATTAAATTTTGACGACATTTTTTAAAGAAATTAAATTTTGAAAAAAAAAATCGTACAGAAATTATTTTATTATTATGCAAATAATTTCTATAGAAATAAAATGTTATGGAATATCCTATTCATATAAATTAAATTAAAATATAAATTTTATAACATGTCCCATAGAAATGAAACTTTGTGAAAATTTCGTATATTTAAACAAAAAGTATAGCAATGAAATTACGATAAAATTTAATATAAAAATTAAATTTTTATTCCTATACACAAAAAAAAAATCTGATTCAATCACGAAATTAATTGCTCCAATTAATTTTTTAATTGAAATGACTTCAATCACAGAAATGATAGTATCAATTAAAAAATTAATTGACAGTCAATTAAAATGTTAATTGATCCAATTAAAAAATTAATTGATACAAATAATTTGTGTGATTGATTTTTGTTTCAATTAAACAATTTGTTAAATCAATTAATTTTTTTATTGAATATTTTTTAAAACTCAATTAAGATTTTAATTAGAAAATCTAGTCAAAATTTCCCATAGAAATGAAGTTCTGACAAAATTTCTAATAGAAATGAAATTTTGAAAAAATTTCCTATATAAAAGAAAATTTGAAAAAATTTTCCATAAAAGTGAAATTTTGACAAAATTTCCTATATTAACAATTTTTGAGAAAACTTCCTATAGAAATTAAAAAAAAAGTTTTTTTTCAATGAAATTACGATAAAATTTAATATAGAAATTAAATTTTTATTCCTATAAAAAAGGAATGTCGACAAGATTTCCTATAGGAATAAAATCTAGTCAAAATTTCCCATAGAAATGAAGTTCTGACAAAATTGCTTACTATAAAAACAAAATTTACTATAAAAACAAGTATATACGGCCGTAAGTTCGGCCAGGCCGAATCTTATGTACCCTCCACCATGGATTGCGTAGAAACTTCTACTAAATACTGTCATCAACAATCGAATTACGTAGGTTGCGGTAACACTTGCCGATGGCAAGGTATCTTAAAACTTCCTTAACACTGTCTTCTAAATTGTAAGTTAGTCCATAAAACAAAAAAAGGCCGTCAATAATTCAGTTTGACAAAAATTTCTGTAGAAATAAAATTTTGATAAAGTTTTCTATAGAAATAAAATTTTGACAAAATTTTCTATAGAAATAAAATATTGATGAAATTTTCAAAAAAATAAAATTTTCATAAAATTTTCTATAGAAATAAAATTTTGAGAAAATTTTCTATAGAAATACAATTTTGATAAAATTGTCTATAGAAATAAAATTTTGACAAAATTTACTATAGAAACAAAATTTTGACAAAATTTTCTACAGAAATAAAATTTTGACAAAATTTTCTATAGAAATAAAATTTTGAAAAAATTTTCTATAGTAATAAAATTTTGACAAAATTTTCTATAGAAATAAAATTTTGGTAGATTATTTTTGGCGATATGGACCAATTTTTGTGTGATTTTCCATCAGCTATAATTAACTCTAGACCGATATGGACCAATTTTTGCATGTCTTTTAGCGGCCATATACTAGCGCAATGTACCAAATTTCAACCGAATCGGATTAATTTTACTCCTCCAAGAGGTTCCGGAGGTCAAATCTTGGGATCGTTTTATATGGGGAATATATATTTATGGACCGATATGGACCATTTTTTGCATGGTTGTTAGAGACCATATATTTACACCACGTACCAAATTTGAACCGGATCGGATTAAATTTGCTTTTCCAAGAGCCTCCGGAGTTCAAATCTGGGGACCGGTTTATATGGGGTTTATATATAATTATGACCAATTGTTGCATGGTTGTTAGAGACCATATACTTACACCATGTACCAAATTTCAGCCGGATCGGATGAAATTTGTTTCATGGCACAACTACTTGTGCCAAGTTTCAAGTCGATATAATTTCGTTCGGAAGTTAGTGTGATTTCAACAGACGGACGGACGGACGGACATGCTTAGATCGACTCAGAATTTCACAACGACCCAGAATATAGATAATTTATGGGGGTCTTAGAGCAATATTTCGATGTGTTACAAACGGAATGATAAAATTAATATACCCATATCCTATGGTGGAGGGTATAAACATTAAATTTGACAAAAATTAAATAAAATTTTGCAATAACATCCTATAGATATATAACTCTGACAACATTTCTTGTAGAATGGAATTTTGGCAAAATTTCCTATAGAAATAAAATTTTGAAAAAATGTCTATAAGAATATTGCAAAAATATCCTACAGAAATGAAATTGTACAAAAATTTCCTATAAATTTTCTATAGAAATGAAAAGCTTCTATTACACTCTATTAAACTTGTAAATAAATTTAATTTTATAAAAATTTCCTATGGAAAGAAAATTTTGCAACAATTTCCTATTGAAATTAAATTTTGCCAAAATTTCCTATGGAAATGAAATTTTGCAAAAATTTTCTACAGAAATGAAATTTGGCAGAAATTTTCTATAGATATGAAAGTTGACAGAATTTCCTATAGGAAAGAAATTTGACAAACTATTCTATAGAAATGAAATTTCGATAAAATCCTATAGATATGAAATTCTGACAAAATTTTCTATGAAAATGAAACTTTTGCAAAATTTCCGATAGAAGTTAAATTTTGATTAGATTTTCTATAAAAATTTAAATTTTGCAAACTGTCCTAGAGATATGAAATTTAGATAATATTTAAAATTAAATTTCTAAGAGATATTATTTTTTTTTTTTAATTTGCTATGTAAATACAATTTAAAAAAAATCGTGTGGAAATGAAATTGTGAAAAAATTTCTGTAGAAATTAAATTTTTCACAAAAATTTCTAAACAAATTAAATATTGCCACACTTTTCTGTGGAAATATATTTTTGGAAAATTTTACTTTCAAAAGGAAATTTTACAAGGTTTCATATATAAATGAAATTGTGAGGTAAACTTTTAACAACAATTAATGCATGGATAAAATTCCCTAAAAAATTTAAATTTTTTAGAAAATTTCTTATAGAAGTAAAATTTTGCAAAACTTTCCTTAGAAGTGAAGCTGTGAAAAAATTTTCCATAGAAATAAAATTATGGAAAAATTTCCTATTGAAATAAAATTTGAAAAAATTTCCTCTTCATATCAAACTATTATAGAAATGATGTTTTTACCAAATTTCTTATTAAAAATGAAATTTGGACCACATTTCCTATTGAAATGAAATTTTGCAAAAATTTTCCATAGAAATAAAATTTTGACAAATTTTCTGATGGAAAAAAGATTTTCATATTTTATAGGTATTACTAAAACCACTGTTTTATTTTTCTTTTAATTTTTAAGTAGCATCTTTTAAACACACACACACATTAAGAACACTTTTTTCGAATAACCCAATAATCTGGTTTCTTTTCCTTTTTTCCATTTCGATGATTTTTAATTACAGCTCACCATATGCCATTGCAAAGTAAATCAGACGTATCGTAAATTTTCAACACGAACCTATGGTTTCCTGCCCATACTGGGTTTCCGTTGGCGTACCAAGCAAGCCTCTTCGAAAATCAGTCGTCATTGGCTAAGTGGCAAGGGTGGTGGCGGCGGTGGTGGTGGTGGGGCTAGCAATGCAGCAAACTCTTCCCTATCCGCACCCATACAACGTAACAGTGTTGGACATTTGCCAGCCACAAATGCGTCATCGTCCTCAACGTCAACAGGAGGACACCAGCAACAGCAACATCATATTGGCCAATTAAATGAACGGCCCTTTCAGCGTCATTTGGCCATGAACTTGGAGAACGATATGTATTATACAGTAGATTTTAGTGAAAATTCCCAACACTCACCGTTGATCCAGTGAAATTCGACGACACATTTCATAGGTGATGGTGTGCGCAATGATGGAGGCGTTATGAGGTCGTGTATGGAGGTGGGTGCATATAATAGCAGTAGTTTAAGAGGTGGCGGATGTGAAGGACGACTAAGAATGATGACAACGTTAGGACAAAGATTTTGGCCATCAGCCCTAAAGCGGCAGCAACAGCAACAGCATATTTCCCATTACCATGATGGTGTATTTCATGGTTGTGGTAGCGAAAATATTGGCTGCCCCAGTGAGAATGGTCGTAAGTCTGTTTTCTGTGGTAATGAAACTCTAGGCTATAGCCCTGTAAAGCAAGCAAATAGCCTAGAGTCCAATGGTCGTTGTTCTGGTCGCCTCAACAGCAGCATAAGTCGTAGCAGTAATCATAATTGGTTAGTTAAATTTACAAAACGGTCTTACTAAACTGATTTTTGTTACATTTTTTTTTTTGTTTAGTTTTTATTTAGAGAATAACGAATATGCAAAAATGAAGAAAAAATAAATCTAACAGAAAAACAATTGAAAGCATTGCTTGATATTACAAAAAAAAAAAAACGAACGAACCTTTGCTAATTCATTACATTTTAAATTTTAATGTTATTTTTTTGTGAACAACTTTTCCTTCTTCCTCTCCTAAATCACGAATTGGATGAAGATGATCATAGGGATGATGTTAGTAAAATGATGGGCATTAACATTGAGACTTCAGTTTCGCTTCAATGCTCTGCCCTTTGGGCTGTAACAAATTGAATTTGAAGTGGATTGAACTACACCACCAAAGAGCATCATGACTAGATGAGCCAATTAATAGTCAATTTTGAGATAAGTACATCTCAGCGTTGTTTCCTTACATTTATTGGAATGCTAATTTAACGACTCATTGCCGAGGCCAAAGTTAATTCAGTCTACTGTTTCTTTTTTTATGATTTTCTGATGTCTGCACTTAAAATAGATGAACAGCGAAATGAGGACAAATTTTACATTATCGAAATTTCAATTATTTTTAGAAAGTTAATTTGGAAAGATAATGATACTGATAAGACATTTTTAATGTACAAAAAAGCAAAGAAGAACATAATTGTACCAACGATACATTTGAAACAGATTTTTTTATCAAAATTTCATATCTATAGGAAATTGTTGGAAATTTTCAAATCTATGAAACATTTTTGCACAAATTCATTTTTATGTAAATTTTTTTTAAAATTTCATTTCTATAGGATTTTTTTGCAAAATTTTACATCAATAGGAAATTTGGCCAGAATTTAATTTCTCTAGGAGTTTTTCTTTTTTTGCAAAATTTCACTTCCATAGAAAATTTTCCTATAGAAGTCACAATTTCATTTCTATAGGGAATGTTTGAAAAATTTGCTACCTATAGGAAATTACTTTGCTAAATGATTTTTTTAGCAAAATTTCATTTCTATAGGAAATCTTAGCAAAATTTCATTTCTATAGCAAATTTTAGCAAAACTTCATTTCTATATGAAATTTTTCTCAAAATTTCATTTCTATAGGAAATTTTGTCAAAAATTAAATTTTGTAGAAAATTTTGTCAAAATTTCATTTTTAAATTTTTCATCTAAAATTTTTTAAACTATTATTTCTATCAGAAATGTTGGCAATAATATATTTATATAGGTAATTTTTGCAAAATTTTATCTTTATTTCAAATTTATAGAAAATTTTTGCACCAATTCATTTGTATATAAAATTTTTGCAAAATTTAATTTCTATAGGATTTTTTTTTTTTGCAAAATTTTATATCAATAGGAAATTTGGTCAAAATTGCATTTCTTTAGGAATTTTTTGCCAAATTTCATTTCTATAGGAATTTTTTGAAAAATTTTCTACATAAATAATATTTGGGCTAAATTTCATATAAAAATGAAATTTTGTTAAAATTTCCTATAAAAATGAAATTTTGCTAAAAAACTCAATAACAAAGAAATTTCCTATAGGTAGTAAATTTTTCAAACATTTCCTATAGAAATAAAATTGTGACAAAACTTAGAACTACTTTTTGCAAAAATTTCCTATAGAAGTCCCAATTTCATTTCTATAGGAAATGTTTGAAAAATTTACTACCTATAGGAAATTTCTTTGTTATAGAATTTTTTTTTTTAGAAAAATTTCATTTCTATAGGAAATTTTAGCAAAACTTCATTTCTATATGAAATTTTTCTCAAAGTTTAATTTCTATAGGAAATTTTGTCATAAATTAAATTTTGTAGAAAACAAAGAAATTTCCTATAGGTAGAAAATTTTGCAAATATTTCCTATAGAAATAAAATTGTGACAAAACTTAGAACTACTTTTTGCAAAAATTTCCTATAGAAGTCCCAATTTCATTTCTATAGGAAATGTTTGAAAAATTTACTACCTATAGGAAATTTCTTTGTTATAGAATTTTTTTTAGAAAAATTTCATTTCTATAGGAAATTTTAGCAAAACTTCATTTCTATATGAAATTTTTCTCAAAGTTTAATTTCTATAGGAAATTTTGTCATAAATTAAATTTTGTAGAAAACTTTGTCAAAATTTCATTGTTATAATAAAATTTTGTCCAAATTTCATTTCTTTCATTTAGATCTTTCATTTAAAAATTTTTAAACTACTATTTCTATCAGAAATGTTGGCAACAATATATTTGTATAGGAAATTTTTCCAAAATTTTATCTCTGTAGGAAATGTTGTCACAACTTCATTTCAATAGAAAATTTTTTATAAAATATAAATATCTACAGCAAATTTTTTCAAAATTTCATGTCTACAGGAAATTTTTACAAAATTTCATTTTTACAGCAAAATATATATTTTGTTAGGAAATTTGTGCATTTCGTAAATCGCACATCTACAGGAAATTTTTGTGAAATTTCATTTCTATAGGAAATTTTGTCAAAATGTCATTTCTATTCGATTTTTTTTTTTTAAATTTTGCGTATTTAGAAATTTATTCAAAATTCTATTTCTAAGGGAAATTTTTGCATTTCGATAGGAAATTTTTGCAAATATAAAATTTTTGCAAAAAATGGATATTTTTTGGAAATTTTTGTAAAATTGCATTTCTCTAGAACATTTATGTAAGTTTCATTCCTGCAGGATATTTTGCAAAAGTTGCATTTGCTTAGGCATTTTTTTTTTTTTGAATTTTAATTTCTATAGAAATTTTAATTTCTATAGGAAATTTTTACAAAATTTTCCACCTATAGGAAATTTCATTCTTATTAGATTTTTTAGCAAAAATTCATTTTTATAGGAAATTTGTTCCAAATTTCATTTTTGTATGAAATTTGTTCCAAATTTCATTTTTGTATGAACTTTTGGCAAAATTTCATTAGTGTAGAAAATTTTGTCAAAATTTCATTTCTATAGCAAATTTTTATACCCTCCACCATAGGATGGGGGGTATATTAACTTTGTCATTCCGTTTGTAACACATCGAAATATTGCTCTGAGACCCCATAAACTATATATATATTCTGGGTCGTGGTGAAATTCTGAGTCGATCTGAGCATGTCCGTCCGTCCGTCCGTCTGTTGAAATCACGCTAACTTCCGAACGAAAGAAGCTATCGACTTGAAACTTAGCACAAGTAGTTGTTATTGATGTAGGTCGGATGGTATTGCAAATGGGCCATATCGGTCCACTTTTACGTATAGCCCCCATACAAACGGACCTCAAAATTGGGTTTGCGAGGCCTCTAAGAGAAGCAAATTTCATCCGATCCGGCTGAAATTTGATACGTGGTGTTAGTATTTGGTCTCTAACAACCATGCAGAAATTTGTCCACATCGGTCCACTTTTACGTATAGCCCCCATATAAACCGATCCCCCGATTTGGCTTGCAGAGCCTCTAAGAGAAACAATTTTCATCCGATCCGGCTGAAATTTGGTATATGGTCTCTAATAACCATGCAAAAATTGGTCCACATCGGTGCAAAATTATATATAGCCCCCATATAAACCGACCAACAGATTTGACTTCCGGAGCCCCCTTGGAAGAGTAAAAATTCATCCGATTCGGTTGAAATTTGGTACGCGATGTTAGTATATGGTATCCAACAACCATGCAGGAATTGGTTCATATCAGTCCATAATTATATATGACACCCATATAAACCGATAACCAGATTTGGCCTCCGGTGCCTTTTGGAGAAGCAAAATTCATCCGATCTGGTTGAAATTTGGTACGTGGTGGTAGTATACGATATTTAACAACAGTGCCAAAAGTGGTCCATATCAGTACATAATCATATATAGCCCCCATATAAACCGATCCCGAGATTTGGTTTTGGGGCCTCTTGGTACGTTTAGAAGAAGTTTCTACGCAATCCATGGTGAAGGGTACATAAGCTTCGGCCTGGCCGAACTTACGGCCGTATATACTTGTTTTTAACTATTATTTCTATCAGAAATTTTGGCAACAATATATTTATGTAGGAAATTTTTGCAAAATTTTACCTCTATAGGAAAATTTGTCACACCTTGATTTCAATAGAAAAATTTCATAAAATTTCATTTCTACAGCAAATTTTTGAAAAATTGTATTTCTGCAGGAAATTTGTACAAAATTTCAATTTTAGAGCAAAATTTATTTTATTAGGAAATTTATGCATTTTGCAAATTACATATCTACAGGAAATTTTTGTAAAATTTCATTCATATAGGAAATTTTGTCAAAATATCATTCCTATTCGATTTTTCTTTTCAAAACTTTTGCGTATCTGAAATTTGGTCAAAATTTTATTTCTAAGGAAAATGTTTGCATTTCTATAGGAGAAAATTTTGCAATTATAAAATTTTTGCAAAATTGCATCTCTTTCGGAAATTTTTTTAAAATTGCACTTCTCTATGACATTTATGCAAATTTCAGTCCTACAGGAGATTTTGCAAAAGTTGCATTTCCTTAGGCAATTTTTTCGAATTTTAATTTCTATAGAAATTTTGTACAAAATTTCATTTCTATAGGAACATTTTGTTAAAACTTCATGTCTAAGAATAGGATTTTTTTTTCAATTTTTATTTTAAATAAATTTTTGCAAAATTGCATCTTAATAGCAAATTTTGAGACAAAATAATTTTTGATAGGAAATTTGTACATGATTTCATTTCGATAGGAAGTTTAGTTAAAATTCTATTTAAAATTTTTAAAATTTCATTTCTCTATGAAATTTTGTCAAAATTGTAATTTCCTAAAAAAAAAATTGTCTAAAAATAATATGAAATTTTTGCATTTCTATAGACAATTTTTTGCAAAATTTAATTTTTATGGAAAATTTTGTGCAAAATTTCCTTCCAATAGACAATTTTTGTAAACTTTCTTTTCTCTAGGAAAGTTTATCAAAATTTCATTTCTATAAGAAATTTTGGAAAAAATTACATTTGAGTAGCAAACTTTGACAAAAAAATATAGTTTTTAATAAGAAATTTGTGCATAGTTTCATTTCTATAGAATTTTTTTTTTTAATTTAATTTCTATTGGAAATTTTTACAAAGTTTTTTTTTCTATAGCAGATTTTGCCAAAATTCCATTTCTATTAAAAAAAATATTTTTAATAAGAAATTTGTGCATAGTTTCATTTCTATAGAAAATTTTGTTAAAATTTAATTTCTATAGGAAATTTTTGTAAAGTTTTTTTTTGCATAGCAGATTTTGCCAAAATTTCATTTTTATATGAAAGTTTTGCAAAATTCTATTTTTATTAAAAAAAATATTTTTTAATAAGAAATTTGTGCGTAGTTTAATTTTTTTAGAAAATTTTGTTCAAATTTAATTTCTATAGTAAATTTTTGCAAAGTTTTTTTCCAAGCAGATTTTGCCAAAATTTCATTTTTATAGAAGATTTTGCCAAAATTCCATTTCTATTTTTTAATAGGAAATTTGTGCGTAGTTACATTTCTATAGAAAATTTTGTTAAAATTTAATTTCTATAGTAAATTTTTGCAAAGTTTTTTCCAAGCAGATTTTGGCAAAATTTAATTTTTATAGGAAATTTTTGCAAAATTCCATTTCTATTAAATTTTTTTTTAATAAGTAATTTGTGCGTAGTTCCATTTCTATAGAAAATTTTTTTAAAATTTAATTTCTATAGGAAATTTTTGCAAAGTTTTTTTCTATAGCAGATTTTACCAAAATTTCATTTTTATAGGAAATTTTTGCAAAATTCCATTTCTATAAAAAAAGTTCAAAAGAAATTTTTATCAAAATTCTATTTCTATAAAACAATTTTGAAAAATTCTATTTTCTGTAGAGTTTTAGTCAAAAATTTATTTCTATAGGAAATTTTGTCAAAATATCATTTCGTTAAAAAGTTTTGTTAAAATTCTATATTCTGTAGAATTTTAGTCAAAATTTTATTTCTAAAAAAAATTTGTCAAAGTATCATTTCGTTAAAAAGTTTGTCAAAATTTTATGTCCATAGAAATTTTTTGCAAAATGCCAATTCTATAGAAAAATTTTGCAAAATTTTAATTCTGTAGTATAATTTTTCAAAATTTTATGTCCATAGGAATTTTTACAAAATTCTATTTCTATAGGAAAGTTTTGCAAAATTTCATTTCTGTATTAAATTTTGTCAAAATTGTATGCCTATGAGAAATTGTTGTGCAATTTCATTTCTACACAGAAAAAATTTCCCGAAATTTTTTCCAATAAAAATTTTAATTGAATTTTAAAAATATTCATTTAAAAATTTAATTGATTCGAGAAATTTTTTAATTAAAATAAAAATCAATCACAAAAATATATAAATAGTATCAATTAATTTCTTAATTGGATCAATTAGTTTTTTAATTGACCTTCAATTAATTTTTTAATTGATACTATCATTTCTGTAATTGAAGACACTTCAATTAAAAAATTAATTAGATCAATTAATTTCGTGATTGAATCAGAAAAAAAATTTTTTTTTGTGTATAGAAAATATTTACAAAATTTAAATTCTATGGCATTTTTGTGCAAAATTTAATTTCTGTAGGAAATTTTTGTTAAATCTCATTTCTATCGCACATTTTTGCAAAATTTCGTTTCAATAGCAAACTTTTGACAAAAACAATCATTTCTTGATAAAAAAAAAAAAAAATCTGCATAATTTCATTTCTATAAAAAAATTTGTTAAAATTTAATTTTTATAAGAAATTTTGTCTAAATTTCTATAGGTTTTTTTTTCTCAAAATTTCATTCTTTTGGAAATATTATCAAAATTTTATTTCTATGGGAAATTTTGTAAAAATTTAATTTCAAAAAAAATTGAATTTTTAGGCATGAAAAATAGAATTTCAATTCTATATTTCATTGTTATATTTTGCTACTTATCTTAGCTTTTCCTCGGTTCATCTCAGTTAGTCCCGAACTATTTGATCAATGATCATCTTCATCAAAGATATTTATCAGTTATCCTCAACTAGAAAAGTTAGACGATAAAATTATTGCAGTAAGATATCCCAAGCAAAATGAATGATTTTATTCCAAAAAGGAAGTTTTTAGCAAAACAAAAATAATAAATTTTGTCATAACTTTTTTCGTAATGGCCTAAGGCAAATCAAATCAAACATGGTTACTATCGGCTTTTAAGAACTTTCTTTTTGGCGCTTCGTTATAATTTTACTGCTCACAAATTTCGTTCGGGAACCACGAAACTTATTAAGCCTTGCAGTCTATTGATCAATTAATTTGATATTATAACAATAATTATTTTATTGCAACGTTAACAATAACATTTCATAAAGGCAGCAAATTCAAAACTAACGAACATAAATCAAATTCTTCTTTACTTCAAAGTAATATCTAAGAAATTGTATCTTAAAGATTAAAAAAGAAAACAACAAAAAAAAATGAAAGTAAAATAAAAGACAGTAAGCGATTCAATAAAAATGTTAAATAAATTAAAAATAATATTAAAGACAATTAAAATTATTTTAAAACCACAAAATAAAGGAAAGTAAAAAAATAATACATTTTTTGGGGGAAATTAATGCTAAAATAAACTGAATTAAATTTTTGTAAGCGGTTTTGTGTTTTTTAAAGGAGCATGAAAAGTTGGGTAATGTTTAGTATTAAGAATTTGGTAAAAAGAAAAATAAATTAATTAAAATCTAAATTTAAAATAAAATTTAACGAATCTATAGTTAAGTCTACAATTGAGATATGGTTAATGTTTATAATACAAAAATACACTCAAATACAAATACACCCAAAAGGCAGAGACACTAACACAGCTACACAAATTTAAAATAAAATTTATAATTGAAAAAAAAAAAAACAGAAGTGAAAAGACATTGTAGCCTTATGTCTTAAAGGAGATTTATAAAGCGCTTACATGGAAATATTCAAAAATGAATGATTTTGAATTATTTGCAAATAATTAAAAAAAAAAAAAAAAACAATGATGAAATAAAAATAAAGAAGCAGAGAAAATGAACAGAAAAAAATGCACCGGTGTTTTATTTTTATACCAATGAGGATTTTAAGGATACACAAATTTTAAAAATTATATATCTACATTGTCGGCAGTTATAACGCTTTAGATGAATCTTAAACATGTAGCGTTGACATGCAACAAAGTTAAAAATTAACACCATCACCCATGTTCCAATATCCACTTCAATTCCAATTCCACTTTCACTATTCACGTCAAATCCACGAACGTGAAAATTTGGTGTTCTTAATTCCACGTTCTTTTTTGAACTTTTCTGTAACCAGCTGGGTTGCACAAATCACCCAAAAATTCGGCGGAAATCAAAATAAATGGAATCAATTATTATATTTATTTTTTTTTTTTTTGTAATTAAAAATGACGCATATTTAGTAAAACTCATGTATTAAATATAAAACATTTCAAATTTTTTACGCGAGTTCTTTTTTAACCGGAAATACACCCATCTTGGACATAATTCACCAAGACTTTTGCAAGTGAATTGATTTCACGAAAATTCCGGTAAAAGTGGATTGTAGGACACGAAAATCGTGGAATTGATTCACATTCACCTGGAAGTAGATTTGGGAACATGGGCACATAATTGATTGATGTTCCATATTTTTTCACCACATTATTCGATTGAGTAGAAGAACTAAAATCTGCAAATTTTACATTCAGTTACGAGCAATTTGGATGACGAGTGCGCCTTCTTTCACCACAAAAATTGAAATCAGGAGAAATGTTTTGGGGAGGCTTAACTAAAACTGGAGAATAAATACAAAATTCGACAAAGGTCTATATGGGAGATATACCAGACCATGGAACGATGCACACCATATCCGATACAATGTGCGTGAAGATAAATTGTAAATTTAACTAGTCGAGACACAAACCAGGTAGTTTTTGCCTGCGCACCTAATGGGTTAATTACAATTTGGGGAGATAAAATATTTAATGAAATTCAGCACTTTCCAACATATTTGCGCAAAATATTTTGGTATTAAACGAAAGATCTTGACAAGTACTATAAATGCAAGTTGTTGTCATGTTCGAAAGCGTCCCATAAATATTAGTTTTGCAGCTATATTTTAAAAGTCAGTTTGTCCAACTTGAAATAAAGTTAAACTACGCCCACTGTGCAATACCTGCTCTAGATTTTTTGGTATCAAATAAAAGCTCTTGACGAGTACTATAAACGCAAGTGGTTGGCATGTTCGAAAGCATCATAAAAATATCGATTTTTATCAAAAAGAAAATTACTTTTTTAGAATTTCAAAAAAAGTGCACATTGGCCCACTGTGCAACACCTGCTCTACAGTGTTTGGTATCAAATGAAAACTCTTGATGAGTACTATAAATGCAAGTGGTTTTTATTTTCGTAAGTTTCCCAAAAAAAATTGTTTTAAGCAAAAGTAAAATTAATTTGCGAAATTTTAGAAAATATCGCACCAGCGCCCACTGTGCAAAACCTGCTCTAGATTTTTTGGTATCAAATGAAAGCTCTTGATGAGTACTATAAATCCAAGTGGTTGTTATATTCGAAAGCATCACAGAAATATCGATTTTTATCAAAAAGAAACTTAGTTTGCACGAAGTTACAATATAGGACACCCGTGCCCACTGTGCAAAACCTGCTCTAGATTTTTTGGTATCAAATGAAAGCTCTTGACGAGTACTACAAATGCAAGTAGTTTTTATTTTCTAAAACATCCCAGAAATGTAGGTTTTTGTTAATTTTTTTTAAATTTAATCGCCACAATTTGAAATAAAACTGAAATGCGCCCACTGTGCAATACCTGCTCTAGATTTTTTGGTATCAAATGAAAGCTCTTGATGAGTACTATAAATCCAAGTGGTTGTTATATTCGAAAGCATCACAGAAATATCGATTTTTATCAAAAAGAAACTTAGTTTGCACGAAGTTACAATATAGGACACCCGTGCCCACTGTGCAAAACCTGCTCTAGATTTTTTGGTATCAAATGAAAGCTCTTGACGAGTACTACAAATGCAAGTAGTTTTTATTTTCTAAAATATCCCAGAAATGTAGGTTTTTGTTATTTTTTTAAATTTAATCGCCACAATTTGAAATAAAACTGAAATGCGTGCACTATATTTTAAATTCTGACATATTAATTATATTTTTGATAAAAATCGATATTTCTATGATGCTTTCGAACATGAGAACCACTTGCGTTTATAGTACTCGTGAAGAGCTTTCATTTGATACCAAAAAATCTAGAGCAGGTTTTGCACAGTGGGCGCTGGTGCGATATTTTCTAAAATTTCGCAAATTAATTTTACTTTTGCTTAAAACAATTTTATTTGGGAAACTTTCGAAAATAAAAACCACTTGCATTTATAGTACTCATCAAGAGTTTTCATTTGATACCAAACACTGTAGAGCAGGTGTTGCACAGTGGGCCAATGTGCACTTTTTTTGAAATTCTAAAAAAGTAATTTTCTTTTTTATAAAAATCGATATTTTTATGATGCTTTCGAATATAACAACCACTTGGATTTATAGTACTCATCAAGAGCTTTCATTTGATACCAAAAAATCCAGAGCAGGTATTGCACAGTGGGCGCATTTCAGTTTTATTTCAAATTGTGGCGATTAAATTTAAAAAAAATTAACAAAAACCTACATTTCTGGGATGTTTTAGAAAATAAAAACTACTTGCATTTGTAGTACTCGTCAAGAGCTTTCATTTGATACCAAAAAATCTAGAGCAGGTATTGCACAGTGGGCGTAGTTTAACTTTATTTCAAGTTGGACAAACTGACTTTTAAAATATAGCTGCAAAACTAATATTTATGGGACGCTTTCGAACATGACAACAACTTGCATTTATAGTACTTGTCAAGATCTTTCGTTTAATACCAAAATATTTTGCGCAAATATGTTGAAAAGTGCTGAATTTCATTAAATATTTTATCTCCTCAAATTGTAATTAACCCATTAGGTGCGCAGGCAAAAACTACCTGGTTTGTATCTCGACTAGTTAAATTTACAATTTATCTTCACGCACATTCCGATACAACCATTTTTGGATCTCACATACAAGATTTGACAAGAAGTCAAATCGGAAAATCGGTCTATATTGGGCTACATGGATCAATACAAACCATATTCTGAACACCTACCTGTGGTCATAGAATACCTCTATATTTACAATTTCATACAAATGGAATAAAAACTGCAGTTTATACAAGCCCAAGAAGTAAACTCTGAAGATCGTATAATGTTGGGGCTATACCAAACAAAGGATCGATACCTACCATATTCGACATATCTATACCTTAAATCATCTACCACGTTTCTTGCGCCAAAATTATGTACCAAATATTAAGAAAATTTTACCAAAATCCTACCAAATTAAAAAAAAGAAAAAAAAACAAGTAAATAAAGTAGGAAGTCGGGCGGGGCCGACTATATCATACACTAAACCAGCCTTACTGAATTAGTAATCATAAGCATTTGTGGTGTAACATTGATATAGATCTGGTTGCATATCTCAGTTGCATATTTAAGAAAATGAAGGGGTACATGTTTATGGGTGCTATGTCCCAATCTGACTATAGCTCATAGTCAGTGTTGCCAGGGAAAATATTCGGTTTACCCTACAAGGACAAAAAAAAAGTTCCCTACTCTCCCATACATTCCCAAACAATTTTCCCTACAATATTTTTCGTTAAATTTAAACAAATTTTACAAAACAAAAAAGGGTTCTAAGTACTTCCCAGCAAAAAAGGCGTCGCCACAAAAGTAAAGAAAATGTTCTTTTTGGATCCGGAAGTGGCGCGAAATTGACGCAGAAGCGATGAATTTAACATGGGCTTGTCATAGGATGGAAGTCCTCTATTTCAACAGCCGTTGCATCACTTCTTAGATGTGATCCGAATTTAATGTTTTGGATGTAAATTAACAAATTCTGTGATATATTGTCAAATAAATAATTTTTATAATTCTTTATAATTTTTAAAGGATTCTTACGCTTGTCGAAAACGTTTGACCTCAAATATTTTCAAAAATTCACAAGTTTTTTAGATTGGATTTAGCATTTTTTTCGACAAAATTTAAATGATTTGTACCATTTTATGAATTCTTACTCTGTTTTTAACTTATTTGAAACAAAAAAAGTTATAATTACCAATTAAAAGTATGAAAAAAACCAAGTTATAAAAAATTGAATTAAAATAAAGAACATCATTTGGAGTGCAACTTCTGGAAGTGCTTTTAAAGTTGTGCCTTTGGAAGAACTTCCAAATTTTTTTGCTGGGTTTATTATCTTAAAACATGAAAATGCAATATATATAACCTAGAAAATAAATTTGTATTACCACCACGGTTGCCACCGTTGGTAGAATTCTAACAAAAATAGCATTTTTTTTTTATCTCTATAGAAATAAAATTTTGGAAAAAGTTTCTATAAACAAATTTTTTTGAGAAATTTTTCTAAAAAAAAAATTGTTAATAAGTTCTATAGAATTACAATTTTGAGACAAAATTGCATAGAAATAAAATTTTCAGTAAATTTTTATAGAAATAATATTTTGAAAAAAAAAATCTATAAAAATACAATTTTGACAAAATTTTCTATAAAAAAAAATGTTGACAAAATTTTCTACAGGAATAAAGTTTTGACAAAAAATTCTATAGAAATATTTGTGTGGTAGATTTGTGATAATTTGTGGTAATCTTCAAATTTTGTTAGATTTTTTTTGGCACGAGTGGTAACTGTTGTTACCACACATTGGTCTTCTAATTTCCTCATCTAGAGCCACCAAAATGTTAAAAAAATTAAATCGGAACCGATTTCCATGATTTTTTGCACATACACTTTGAGTACTATCGGTGGACAAATAAGGGGTTTATAGCCATATTTAGAAAAATCGGGCGGTACATATATATGGGAGCTATATCTAAATCTGAACCGATGTGGATGAAATTTTGCGGACCAAATTTGGTGGCGATCCGTTTGCAAAAAAGCGCAACGTAACCCCATTTATCGAAATCGGGCGATACATATATATGGGAGCTATATCCAAATTTGATCCGATTTTTTTCCAAATTCAATAGCGTTCGTCCTTGTGCCCTAAAAACTCCTTGTACCAAATTTCATCGAAATCGGTTATTAATTGCGACCGGAATCCTGTGAGCAACAAATACATGGACAGACGGACGGACACCACACGCTAGATCGACTCAGAAGGTGATTCTGAGTCGATCGGTATATATTTTATAGGGTCTACGATCAATATTTCTGGTAGGCACATTTTTTGGCAGATCAAACTTATTATACCCCGACCACTATGTGATTTAGGGTATAAAAAACAAGTATATACGACCGTAAGTTCGGCCAGGCCGAATCTTATGTACCCTCCACCATGGATTGCGTAGAAACTTCTACTAAAGGCGGTCATTCAAAATTGAATTACGTGGGTTGCGGCCGATGGCAAGGCATCTTAAAATTCCTTAACATCATTTTCTAAATTGTAGGTTAATCCATGGGGGATATATAGTAGACAAAAGAAAGGTAGATTGAAAGAAAGGCAGATTTTTTACTGTTTTTTTACTTGTTTGGAAGATCTTGCAAAATAACGCTCTCCAACTATGAAATGCTTCATAAATTTTCTATAGAAATAATATTTTGACAAAATTTTCTACAGAAATAAAATTCTGACAATATTTTCTATAGACATAAAATTTTGACAAAATTTTCTATAGAAATAAATTTTTGACAAAATTTTGTATAGAAATTATATTTTGACAAAATTTCCTAAAGACAAGAGTTGACAAAATTTTCTATAGAAATAAAATTCTGACAAAATTTTCTATAGAAATATAAAATGTTGACAAAATTTTCTACGGAATTAAAATTTTTTGGCTCGAGTGGCAATCATGATTTTTCTGTGATTGGGGATCGGTTTATTTGGGGGCTATATATAATATAGATTGATAGGGGTCAATTTTTGGCATGGTTGTTATCGGCCGTATACTAGGTTAGGTTAGGTTATGTGGCAGCCCGATGTATCAGGCTCACTTAGACTATTCAGTCCATTGTGATACCATAGTGGTGAACTTCTCTCTTATCACTGAGTGCTGCCCGATTCCTTGTTCAGCTCAATGACAAGGGACCTCCTTTATATAGCCGAGTCCGAACGGCTTTCCACATTCCAGTGAAACCAGTTAGAGAAGCTTTGAAACCCTCAGAAATGTCACCAGCATTACTGAGGTGGGATAATCCACCGCTGAAAAACTTTTTGGTCGTAGCAGGAATCGAACCCACGACCTTGTGTATGCAATGCGGGCATGCTAACCATTGCACCACGGTGGCTCCGGCCATATACTAGCGAAATGTACAAAATTTCAACCGGATCGGATGAGTTTTGCTTCTTCCAGAGGCCCCGGAGGTCTAATCTGGGGATCAGTTTATATGGGGGCTATATATAATTATGAACCGATATGGACCAATTTTTGCATGGTTGTTAGAAACAATATACTAACACCACGTACTAAGTTTCAACCGATTCTGATGACTTTTGCTTCTTCAAGAGGCCCCGGAATTAAAATCTGGGGATCGGTTTATATGGGGGCTATATATAATTATGAACCGATATGGACCAATTCTGGCATGGTTGTTAGAGGCCATAGTTTAACACCATTTGCCAAATTTCAGCCTGATCGGATGAAATTTGCTTCTCTTTGAGGCTCCACAAGCCAAATCTGGGGATCGGTTCATATGGGGGCTATATATAATTATAGGCCGATATGGAAAAATTTTTGCATGTTTATTAGAGACCATATTCTAACACCATTTACCAAATTTCATCAAGATCGGATGAAATATGCTTCTCTTAGAGGCTCCGCAAGCCAAATCTGGGTGGTCGTTACGGAATGACAAAGTTAATATACCCCCATTCTATGGTGGAGGGTATAAAAACACAAGTTTTTGATCAAATTGTTGTGGTTATTATGAAAAAAAATAGTTTTCTTCGAAATACATGTTTTATTATTTTATCCTTGAAGATTATTTCCGTAATTGTAGTATTATATGTTATGATTTCACCTATTAGCGACAATGTTTTGAGTCTCTATAGAAAATTTTCTCCAAATTTTAGTTCCATAGAAAATTTTGTCAAAATTTTATTTCTATAGAAAATTTTTTCAAACTTTAATTCAGTGGAAAATTTTAAAATTTTTACTTCTACAAAAAATTTTGTCCAAATTTTACTTCTATAAAAATGTTCTTTAAAATTTTTTATAAATTTTATTTCTATAGAAAAATTTTTCTAATTTTTTTTTTAATTATAAAAAATTGTAGCAAAATATATATTTCTATAGAAAATTTTGTCAAAATTTTATTTCTACAGAAAATTTGGTCTAATTGTTGTTTCTACAGAAAATTTTGTCAACATTTTATTTCTATAGAAAATTTTGTCAAAATTTTAATTTGTCAAATTTTACTTCGATATAAAATTTTATTTCTATAGAAAATTTTGCCAAATCTTCATTTCTATAGAGAATTTTCTCAAAAATTTATTTCTATAGAAAATATAAAAATCTTTCTTTCTATACAAAATTTTGTCAATTTTTTTGTTTTTACAGAAAATTTCCTTAAAATTTTATTTCTGTAGATATTATTTTCCTAACTTTATGTCTATAGAAGGTTTTATCAAAATTTTATTTCTACAGAAAATTTTGTCAAAATTTTATTTCTATATACAACTTTCTCCAAATTTTATTTCTATCGAAAATTTTATCATAATTTTGAATAAAAACCAACAATAACAAAAAAAAAGCAAGAAAAAAAATTTTGTTTGTATAGAAAATTTCCTCAAGATTTTATTTGTATTGAAAATTTTCTCAACATTTTTTGTTCTATAGAAAATTTCGTCAAAATTTTATTTCTATAGAAAATTTTGTTAAAATTTTATTTCTATATATATATTTTTTTTTTAAATTTTATTTTTAAAGAAAATTTTCTCAAAAATGTATTTCTATAAAAAACATAACAATTTGTACTTCTATAGAAAGTTTTCTCAAAAATTCTATAGAAAATATAACAATTTTTGATTTCTATCCAAAATTTTGTCAAAACTTTAGTTAAATTGGTAGACCGTATGGTCCTAAAAGTGCTCTAGCTTTCAAATTTTAACAAATCGGAAAAAAACTGTTTCTGAAAGACCAAGACCTCCAATAGGGGTCGGTTTATACGGGGCTATATAAAAACCTGGACCAGTATAGCCCATCTTCAATCTTGACTGGCCTCCAAACAAAAAACAAATCAATGCTAAATTTAAGGTCGATAGCACCTTTATACAAGACTTTAGGGTAAAATTAACAGACAGACGGACATGGTTATATTTATACCCTTCACCAATACTGTGGTACAGGGTATAATAAGGCATTTGCGCTAAGAAAGACCGGTCTTAGACCCATCTTTAAGCTTACCGATCGTCTTAGAATTAAATTCTGAGTCGATTTAGCGATGTCCGTCTGTCTGTCTGTCCGTCCGTCTCTCTCTTCAAGTATTTTGCTGTGCAACGTACAGCTCGCAGCTGATGTCCGATCGTCCTCAAATTTTTTCACAGGATCTGTTTTCACAGGATCTGATCAGATTTAGATATAGCCCCATGGGAGCCACCTTTGTGCAATGGTTAGCATGCCCGCCTTGCATAAACAAGGTCGTGGGTTCGATTCCAGCTTCGACTGAACACAAAAAAGTTTTTCAGCGGTGGATTATCCCACCTCAGTAATGCTGGTGACATATCTGAGGGTTTCAAAGCTTCTCTAAGTGGTTTCACTGCAATGTGGAACGCCGTTCGGAATCGGCTATAAAAAGGAGGTCCCTTGTCATTGAGCTGAACATGGAATCGGCAGCACTCAGTGATAAGAGAGAAGTTCACCAATGTGGTATCACAATGGACTGATTTATAGTCATATGACCACCGTAGGTCAAAATTTCACTCCGATTTACTTAAAATTGTACACAAGCAATGGAATTAACATCTTTATTATTCATGCCAAATTTAGTTGAAATCGATTCAGATTTAGATATAGCTGTCATATATATCTTTCATCCGATACGTCATTATATGGCTCCAGAGGTCAAAATTTCATTCCGATTTACTTAAAGTTTTGCACAGATAGTAGGACTAACATTCTTCCTAGGTATGCCAAATTAGGACAAAATAGGTTCAGAGTTAGATTCATATGACCACGGAGGCCAAAGTTTCATTTCGAAAATTTTGAAATTTTGCACTGAGAGTGCAATTAAAATTTTAGCAAATGTGTGGCAAATTTTATCAAAATCGGTTCAAAATTAGACAAAGCCCCCATATACATGTTCTTCCGATTTTAGCAAATATGACCAAAATTACCACATTTTCCTTGGAAAATCGTCACTGCTAAGTGGAAAACACGCAAAAATTGTTCAAATTTACCTATACTCAAATTCGTAAGTATCAAACGATAAATCATAAATGCAGACTTGAGAAATGTTATGCAATGTAAATATTTCCAACATTTTTTTACTAACATTGTGGTCCGTCCCGGTCATTAAACAATTTAAATTTTGAGCCTGAAGATTTTGTAAAAGTTTAAAACAATTTGTCCAAATCGCTTCATATTTAAATATTTATATATGGGAATACAAACCTTTATATAGCTCCCAGCAAATTTGAAATTTGAAGGGTACTTATTTGTTTTTTAGAAATTCTCCCTGGCCACAAATATATACTTTGTATAGTCGCCCAGCAAAAAAAAAAAAAAATCGCCAAAGTAGTCAACATTTTCTTTTTGGATTCGGAAGTGGTGCAAATTTGGCGCATACGCGATGAATTCAAAATGGGCCTATAATAGGACCATTTTAATAATTTTTACTATGTTTTTAACCTATGTGAAAAAAGTTAAAATTACCCATTAAGATATGAAAAAAAAACGAGTTATAAAAAATTGAATTAAAAGAACTTCCTATGTAGTTAAAACAATAAAATGTTGGGAGGACATTTTTATACCCTCCATCATAGGATGGGGGTATATTAACTTTGTCATTCCGTTTGTAACACATCGAAATATTGCTCTAAGACCCCATAATCATGGTTGCCACTCGAGCCAAAAATAATCTACCAAGATTTTATTTCTACACTCTTAGAAAAATATGTTTTTCATATGTTCCGATATAAACAAAATGTGTTTCGGGCACAATTTTAAAACACAATATATTTAAGTGCAAACAAGGAATGTTCCTAAACTAACACTAAATGTTTGGGACATCTATGTTAATATGTTAGAATATATTATGTTTGGGGCATGAATGTTTCATAAAAATCATATGTGTGAATGCAAACATATATAAATTTACAAATTTCGACTAAACATACATATGTTGTGATATTTTATTCAAAGCGACAGAGAGAGTATAGAGAAAGAAATAGAGATGGAAACCGGGAGAGTTGACGGGAGAGTCCACGTGGCAAACAAATGTATGTTTCTGTTAAATAATGTTATGTTTGCATGGGCTCGTGGGCGCTGCAAACTATGCTATATAAGTGTAACTTATAATGATAATTATCTACTGGTGACTATAACAGCCACGTAGTCCAGTGGGTAGTTTGTTGGCTTACAAACTGTATAGTCCTCGGTTCGATTCTCCGTGCAGGCGAAAGGTAAAATTTGAAAAAAATTATAAAAGTGAATAATTTCTTCAACATTATTTGTATTACAGAAAAAGGTGCCAAGAACTAAAATATTTCGAGGAAGTGAAAACTACGAGTATGTTAGGCAATGAGCACAATCGTCTTTTGGAAAAATTCTTCCAAGCATATAATATTTGTGGGCTCAAAATGCTTCCAAACATATGATATGTTCACATAATACAAACATACTAATGTTTCGGCAGTATCCAATAATATATGTGCTTCCTGCAAAATATGTTTGGAACATATGTTAAAGAAGCGATTTTTTTGAGGGTGTATAGAAAATTTTGTCAAAATTTTTATTTCTATAGAAAATTTTGTGAAAATTTTATTTCTATAGAAAATTTTGTTAACATTTTATTTCTGTAGAAAATTTTGTCAAAATTTTATCTCTACTTTGTCAAACTGAATTATATACGTATTGGATCGATCTTTTTTGATTTAATATATACCACGTATGGACTTACATACAATTTAGAAGATGGTGTTAGGGTGTTTTAAGATACCTTGCCATCGGCAAGCGTTACCGCAACTTAAGTAATTCGATTGTGGATGGCAGTGTTTAGATGAAGTTTCTACGCTATCCATGATGTAGGGTACATAAGCTTCGGATTGGCCGAACTTACGGCCGCATATACTTGTTGAAAGTGATCTAAGACTACTTCAATAATTTTTTGCTGGGCGGAAACGGAATGACACACTTATTAAACCCCTATGACCTTTTTATGGTGGTGAGGTAGGAAACAAATGTGAGTCTGTGTATTTTTATACCCTCCACCATAGGATGGGGGTATTTTAACTTTGTCATTCCGTTTGTAACACATCGAAATATTGCTCTAAGACCACATAAAGTATATATTCTGAGTCGTGGTGAAATTCTGAGTCGATCTGAGCATGTCCGTCCGTCCGTTTGTTGAAATCACGCTAACTTCCGAACGAAACAAGCTATCGACGTGCAACTTGGTACAAGTAGTTGTTATTGACGTAGGTCGGATGGTATTGCAAATGGGCCATATCGGTCCACTTTTACGTATAGCCCCCATATAAACGGACCCCCAAATTTGGCTTGCAGATCCCCTAAGAGAAGCAAATTTCATCCGATCCGGCTGAAATTTGGTACATGGTGTTAGTATATGGTCTCTAACCACCATGCAAAAATTGGTCTATATCGGTCTATAATTATATATAGCCCCCATATAAACCGATCCCCGGATTTGGCTTGCGGAGCCTCTAAGAGAAGCAAATTTCATCCGATCCGGCTGAAATTTGGTACATGGTGTTACTATATGGTCTCTAACTACCATGCAAAAAGTGGTCCACATCGGTCCATAATTATATATAGCCCCCATACAAACAGATCACCAGATTTGACCTCCGGAGCCTTTTGGAAGACCAAAATTCATCTGATTCGGTTGAAATTTGGTACGTGATGTTAGTATATGGTATCCAACAACCATGCATGAATTGGTTCATATCAGTCCATAATTATATACAGCCCCATATAAACCGATCCCCCGATTTGGCTTGCGGAGCCCCTAAGAGAAGAAAATTTCATCCGATCCGGGTGAAATTTGGTATATGGTATTAGTATATAGCCTCAAACACCCATGCAAAAATTGGTCGAAATCGGTCCATAATTGTATATAGCCCCCATATAAACCGATCCCCAGATTTGACCTCCGATCTGATTGAAATTTGGTACGCGGTTTAACTATATGATATTTAACAACCATGCCAAAAGTGGTCCATATCAGTCCATAATCATATATAGACCCCATATAAACCGACCCCAAGATTTAGTTTTGGAACCTCTTGGATGAGCAAATTTCTTCCGAGTCAGTTGAAATTTGGTACATTGTGCTAGTATATGGCCGTTAACAACCATGCCTAACTAGGTCCATATCGGTCTATAGTTATATATAGCCCTCAGATAAATTGATCCCCAAATCACACAAAAATTGGTCCATATCAAATTCATAATTGTATATAGCCCCCATATAAGCGTCACCCATATTTCAATTCTGGCTCCCTACGTACCGTGCAAAAGTCCATATCGGTTCGTAATTATTTGTAGACTGACCTATACATACCTTTTTTGTGTAATATATACCACGTATGGACTAACTCACAATTTAGAAAACGATGTTAAGAAGTTTTAAGATACCACAACCCAAGTAATTCGATTGTGGATAACAGTCTTTCGTAGAAGTTTCTACGCAATCCATGGTGGAGGGTACATAAGATTCGGCCTGGCCGAACTTACGGCCGTATATACTTGTTATTTATTATCTGATCTCACAGTGAAACCTATGAAAGGGGGACACCCCGGGTCGCCTATAGTTTGTCCACGTTTGGGAGGTGTCTTGCTATGTGAGGTTATTTTCAATGTGTTAACAGTGTCAACGGTCCATATTTGAGAGGTGTTCGCTTTTCAGAGTGGCCAAGTTTGACAGGTTTCACTGTATATAGAAACTAAAAATTTCGGTCATATAGAATTTTTTTATTCCCCATTTTAGTGGGAAAAATATAAACATTTTTAATTAAATTATTAAAACAATGCATTTGCCAATAGACTCTATGTGTGTTAGACCACATATTTGAAATTATTTTAATTGACTTTGAAACACATAAAATGTTGCTCTATTTGTTCCATTGATGATTTGATGCCTCTCCATTAGGGTATACCACATAACCGCTTAAAATATTTGCATGTATTTAAAAACACTAATTGACCAAAAAGAGACCTGAACCTGATCAAATAATAAAATTTAATGAAAATTTTTGGATTTATTTTTAGCTTTCACAAAATGGTGAATAAATTTTTAATTATATTTTGTAAGTTTTCAATTTATTTATCGTAAATTGAAAAAATCATATGAAATGGACCATTTTACCTCACACCCAAATACATTTATGAATAATAAATTTTTATTGAATACATTAAAAGCAATTAAAATATTCTTTATATCTGGGGCAAACTGAAGTTTTATTTTACAAGAGGATAGATAGATGGCAAGCGTTGGTAGCCATATTTTTTTAATAATAATTACAAATAACATCAACTAATTAAGATTTGATATTTGTGTTGTGGTCAATAGGGAGTCGATGTGGCACTTTTATTTATTGAATGTAAATTTCATAAATTTGAATTTATAATAAGTTATTGAATAATAATAAATTAATTTATTTTTTTATTTTCATAATATAATTGTCGAAAGGAATCTATAAATGGAAGTCTAGTTAAACGAAGGGATCGAATAAATGAGAATAGTGCAAATGTCCTTTTTGGATCCGGAAGTGGTGCAAAATTGGCGCAGAAACGATTAATTTAACATTGGCTTGTCATAGGACGAATGTCCACCATTTCAACAGATGTTACACTGAATTTGCATCACTTCTTAACGTGTGATCCGAATTCATTGTTTTGGATGTGAATTAAAAAACTTTTTGATATTTTGTTAAATAAATATTTTTAATATTTTTAAGTTTTTATGCATTTTAACGCTTGTCTCAATCGTTTGACCTAAATAATTTCAAAAACTCGCAATTTTTCTAGAATAGATTTTGCAATTTCTTCGACAAAATTTTAATAACTTGTACCACTTTAATAATTCTTACTTTGTGTTTAACCAATGTGAAAAAAAATTAAAATTACCTATTAAAAATATGAAAACACGTGAGTTATAAAAAATTTAACTAAAAGAACTTCCTGTGCAGTTACCGACCGAAGTTGACCGATTGTCTTAAGGTGGCGTCTAGACAAAGTTCCACCACTTTATGTTGTAACATTTGGAAACTTGAAGAAAAGTTTCCCGGTTTTTTTAATTTTGGGGAAGTGTAGGGTTGTGTCTGAACAAAAACACGTCTAATTTGTTTTAATAATTTAAAAATAATAGAACAAAATCTAAAATACCATATTTACTTGAAATTTACAGGACACATGGGAGAAGGTCAGTAAATTAATATAGTGTACGTGATTCTTTGATGTCTGTTTGAGGATTTACTCCTCCAACTTTCCTCATTTTGTTGGAAATCTAAAGATTTCTGATTTTCTTGAAATGTGCTGGGATGGTTGAGAGTGTAATAGGTACTCCCCATGGATTCCACACAGCAGGGAGAAGAAGGTGTACTTCATTTGTTTTGTCAGTAAGTTGGCTTCCCAGGCCCTTCTCTATAAAATAGTTTTTTGGTTTATTTTTTTATTCTGATAACTTGACGAGCGGTTCATGTTACATTTCTACATTTCTTTTACTGTTAGAGTCAAGAAATTTAAAATTTTCATTGAAGGTCCAGCAATAAAAATATGTGTTACGAATTCCGGAACAATGTTACTTCGAATTTCCAAATTTACATTTTTATCAAGATTTATTCAAAATTTTGTCATCAATACTCTCTCCACGAGTGCAATCTCTCCTAAACCAAAGCTAAGTGCCAATTCTGCTGAACGACTACTAATGCTATGGGTAATACAAATTCAAGCGAATTACAATACAGCTGAAAAAAATTTTATGTTTACCTCGAAACTTTTATCTTACGAGGGCTATATATCTTCTTTACAGAAAGTATGTTCGAAATATTCTGCGAATTATATGGTTAATCCTTAATGTTTTTTTTTTTTTTTTTTTTTTTTTATACCCTCCACCATAGGATGGGGGTATATTAATCATTCCGTTTGTAACACATCGAAATATTGCTCTAAGACCCCATAAAGTGTATATATTCTGGGTCGTGGGGAAATTCTGAGGCGATCTAAGCATGTCCGTCAGTTGAAATCACGCTAACTTCCGAACGAAACAAGCTATCGACTTCAAACTTGGCACAAGTAGTTGCTATTGATAGAGGTCGGATGGTGTTGCAAATGGGCCATATCGGTCCACTTTTATGTATAGCCCCATATAAAGGGACCATCAGATTTGGCTTGTGGAGCCTGTAACAGAAGCATATTTCATCCGATCCTGCTGAAATTTGGTACGTGGTGTAAGTATATGGTCTCTAATAACTATGCAAAAATTGGTCCACATCGGTCCATAATTATATATAGCCCCCATAGAAATCGATCCTTAGATTTGGTTTGCGAAGCCTCAAAGAGAAGCAAATTTCATCCGATCTTGCTGGAATTTGGTACATGGTGTTGGTATACGGTCTCTTACCACCATGCAAAAATTGGTCCACATCGTTCCATAATTATATATAGCCCCCATATAAACCCATCCCCAGATTTGGCTTACGGATAATGTAAGAGAACTATATTTCATCCGATCCGGCTGAAATTTAGTACATAGTGTTGGTATATGGTATCTAACAACCATGCAAAAATTGGTCCACATCGGTCTATAATTATATATAGCCCCCATATAAACCGATCCCCCGATTTGGCTTTCGGAGCCTCTAAGAGAAACAAATTTCATCCGATCCAATTGAAATTTGGTACATGGTGTTGATATATGGTCTCTAGCAACCATGCAAAAATTGGTCCACATCGGTCCATAATTATATATAGCCCCCATATAAACCGATCCCCAGATTTGGCTTGCGGAGCCTCAAAGAGAAAGAAATTTCATCCGATCCGGTTGAAACTTAGTACGTGGTGTTAGCATATGATCTCTAATAATCATGCAAAAATTGGTCCATATCGGTTCATAATTATATATAGCCCCCATATAAACCGATCCCCAGATTTGACCTCCGGAGCCACTTGAAGGTGCAAAATTCATCCGATCCGGTTAATATTTTGTATATTTCGCTAGTATATGGTCTATAACAACCGTGCCAATATTGGTCCTTATCGATCTTTATTATATATATCCCCCCAAAAAACCGATCCCTAATCACAGAAAAATCACGATTGCCACTCGAGCCAATAATAGTCTACCAAAATTTTATAGCCATAGAAAATTTTGTAAAAATTTTATATTTCTATAGAAAATGTTGTCAAAATTTTATTTCTTTAAGAAATTTTGTCAACATTTTATTTCTTTTGGAAGTTTTGTCAACATTTTATTTCTTTAAGAAATTCTGTCAAAATATAATTTCTATAGAAAATTTTGTCAAAATTTTATTTTAATAGAATATTTTGTAAAAATTTTGTTTCTGTAGAAAATTTTGTCAAAATGTTATTTCTATAGAAAATTTATGAAGCATTTCATAGTTGGAGAGGAATATTTTGCAAAATCTTCCAAAACATCAAGAATTCTACTAATCTACGGGAGCCACCGTGGTGCAATGGTTAGCATGCCCGCCTTGCATACACATTCCTGCTTCGACCGAACTCCAAAAGATTTTTCAGCGGTAGATTATCCCACCTCAGTAATGCTGGTAACATTTCTGAGGGTTTCAAATCTTCTCTAAGTGGTTTCACTGCAATGTGGAACGCCGTTCGGACTCGGCTATAAAAAAGAAGTCCCTTGTCATAGATCTTAACATGGAATCGGGCAGCACTCAGTGATAAGAGAGAAGTTCACCAATGTGGTATCACAATGGACTGAATAGCCTAAGTGAACCTGATACATCGGGCTGCCACCTAACCTAACCTAACCTACTAATCTACCAAACAGTAAAAAATCTGTAATTTTTGGTATACTCGTGTTCAAATTTGTATATAGTCCCCATAAAAAGCGACCCCCAATATTTCAATTCTGGCTCTATAATTTCCGCACAAAAGTTTATATAGGTTCGTAATAATTTCTTCCCTATATATATCGGTCAAGAATTGAATATATACGTATTTAATCGACCTTTCTTTTGTCTACTATATATCTCACATGGACTAACTTACAATTTAGAAGATGATATTATGAAGTTTTAAGATGCCTTGCCATCGGCCGCAACCCAAGTAATTTAATTGTGGATGACCGTCTTTAGTAGAAGTTTCTACGCAATCCATGGTGGAGGGTATATAAGATTCGGCCTGGCCGTATTATTTTTTTATTTATTTTTTTGTCCACTTTTTGGACGCGATGCAACACAAAAGAAATAGAACCTGAATTTTGTTGCTATACACATTACACACTGTATGGTGTGCATTGGTCCATGTTTCGGTATATCAGCCATTTAGACCGATCGCCCGATTTGACATTTGAAATTTGCACAATGGGAAATTATTTTAATTTTTGGTACAAATTTATGTATTGATGTCAAAATACTTGACGCTTATTCATTCTACTGGTCTACCCGATTTAAATTTATTAATATTACTCTTTATTTATTCACTATTTAATCTCTTAAATCTTACATTAAAATTGGGCAATCAAATTACCAACCTATCCAGATTTCCTTCATAACTAATTATGGTTTTTAATAGAATAAATTTATATTTACTATCAATTTGTATATATTAAGATTATTTTGTAGTAGCAATACAAAATAATTTTAATATATTCAAATTGATAGTGAATATAAATTAATTCTATGTGTATTGACTTAATTATTAATTTAAATAAATATATACAAATTAATAAACCTTACTACTTCTTCATTAAGAGTATTAATGCGCTTCACATGAAATATTTATTAGGAATTCTCTTTATTATTAATATTCATAAAAAAAACGCAAACAAAACAACGGACTAAAAATATATTTTGCAATATGTTTCCATAAATTGCTTTAAACTATAATTATATTACCATGAGGATGAATCCAGATGTTTTTTTTTTTAATGTTTTCAAAACAAAAACATGTAAAATGACAAATCTAGTATTTGATAAATAAGTAATCAGTAAGCCACTCTCATATTCCACAAATATAAAATAAATTTGTGAAAATTGACAAAAATAAAATTGTTAATTGAGAATTTTCATGTGACATAATACAAAATTTGAATCTATACATTTCGTAGAAATCGAAAAACATTTTGTCCAATCGCTTCAGATTTAAATATATGTACATGGGAACAGAAAATTTTATATATGGCACCAAGAAAATTTAAAGAATTTGAGACGGTATCGAAAATGTTGATCCACAAAGTGGAGCAGGGTATAATATAGTCGTCCCCGTCTAATTTTAGATTTTTCTTATTTGTTCTACTTATCTTTCTTTATTTTTCAAACTACAGGAATGCATATTCTCGAAACAATTACTAAATTTATCATTAATGCCAATTATGAAAAGATGTTTTCATCAGGGATGGAATATACAATACAAAGACAAGTAGTTTTTTGAGCAAAAAAGTACTTTTCACTAAATTTCAGTAAAAATTCCATTGGAATATTATTGTCAATAGCTTCTTTTGAATGTTGTTTGTTAACTCTTCATTTAAAATATTTCTTTTTCTAATTTTATATCCGCTTACAAAGACTGCTACAACACTATGTAATCACGATTGCCACAGTAGAACTTCATGGTGCTTCATAAATTTTCTGTCGATGAATAAAAATAAATTGTTGACAAAATTGTCTATATAAATAAAATGTTGACAAAATTTTCTATAGAAATACAATGTTGAAACATTTTCTATATAAATAAAATTTTGACACAATTTTCTAAAGAAATAAAATTTTTACAACATTTTCTATAGAAATAATTTTTTTACAAATTTTTCTATAGAAATAAACTTTTGACAAAATTTTCTGTAGAAATAAAATGTTTACAAAATATTCTATGGAAATAAAATTTTCACAAAATTTTCTATATAAAAATAAAATTTTGACAAAATTGTCTATATAAAAATAAAATTTTGACAAAAATTTTTATTGTTGTTGTTTTTTATTTCAGCTTAAAACCATACATTGACTAAACTACAAGAGTAGCTTAACCAACAGAGGAAAAGAATGTTTGTCAAATTTATTTGGGCAAAGCCCTATAGACTGCAAGATGGTTGGATGGACGCACGTTTCGGAATTACCACATTCCTTATCAGCATTTATAGAAAAAATTCTGATAAAATTTTCTATAGAAATAAAAAGTTTCACAAAAAATTCTATAGAAATTAAATTTTAACTAAATTTCCTATCGAAATAAAATTTTGACAAAATTTTCTATTGGAATAAAATTTTAATTAAATTTTCTATAGGAATAAATTTTTGACAATTTTTTTTTTATAGAAAAAAAAAATTTAATAAAATTTAATAAAATTTTTTATAGAAGTAAAAGTTTGACCAAATATTTGTATAGAAATAAATTAAAAAAAATCTATCGAAATAAGATTTTAGCAAAATGCTCTATAGAAATACAATTTTGACAAAATTTTCTACAGCAAAAATTTTATAAAATTTTCTATAGAAATAAAATGTTGACAAAAATTCGATAGAAATAAAATTAAAAAAAAATATATTCTATCGAAATAAAATTTTGATAAAATTTTCTATAGAAAAAAAATTTGACAAAATTTTCTATTGAAACAAAAATTTGACAAAATTTTCTATAGAAATAAAATTTTGACAAAATTCTTAATAGAAATAAAATTTTGAGAAAATTCTTTATAGAAACAAAATTTTTAGAAAATTTTCTATAGAAATAACATTTGGACAAAATATTGTATAGAAACAAAATTTTGACACAATTTTCTATAGAAATAAAAATTTGACAAAGTGTTCTATAAAAATATAATTATGACAAAATTTTCTATAGAAATAAAATTTTTACAAAATTTTCTATAGAAATAAAATTTTTTCAACATTTTCTATTGAAATAAAAAATTTTATAGAAATAAAATTTTGACAAAATTTTCTATAGAAATATAAGTTTTACAAAATACTATGTGGAAATAAAATTTAAAAAAAAAAATTCTATATAAAAATAACATTTTGGCAAACATTTTTATAGAAAAAATAAAATTTTGACAAAAGAAATAAAATTTTAACTAAATTTTCTATCGAAATAAAATTTACACAAAATTTTCTATAGAAATAAAATGTTAACAAAATTTTCTATGGGAATAAAATTTTGCCAAAATTTTCTACAACAAAAATGTGATAAAATATTCTATAGAAGTAAAAGTTTGACAAAATTTGCATATAGAAATAAATTTAAAAAAAATCTATCGAAATAAAATTTTAACAAAATTCTCTATAGAAATAAAATTTTGACAAAATATTCGATAGAAATAAAATTAAAAAAAAAAATATTTTATAAAATTAAAATTTTGATAAAATTTTCTATAGAAATAAAAATTTTACAAAATGTTCTATTGAAACAAAAATTTGACAAACTTTTCTATAGAAATACAATTTTGACAGAATTAAAAATGTTCTACAAAATTTTCTATAAAAATAAAATTTTGAAAAAATTTTCTATAAAAATAAAATTTTGACAAAATTTCCTATAGAAATAAAATTTTGATCAAATTTTTTATAGAAATAAAATGTTGAAAAAATTTCTTATAGAAATAAAATGTTGAAAAATTTTTTTATAGAATGAAATTTTGACAAAATTTTCGTTGGAAATAAAATTTTGACACAATTTTCTATAGAAATAAAATTTTAACAAAATGTTCTATTTGAAAAATTTCTGTAGCACAAATTTGATAGAATTGTCTACAGAAATAAAAGTTTGAAAAAATATTCTATAGAAATAAAATTTTTAAAAAATTTTTTATCGAAATAAGATTTTGAGAAAATTTTCTATAGAAATAAAGGGAAAAAGTATTCTATAGAAATAAAATTTTGACGAAATTTTCTACCGAAATAATATTTTGACAAAATTTTGACAACATTTTCTACAGAAATAAAATTTTCACAAAATTTTTTTTATAAAAATAAAATTTTGACAAAATTTTCTATAAAAAATAAAATTTTCATAAAATTTGCTATAAAAATAAAATGTTAATGAAATTTGCTATTGAAATAAAATGTGGAGAAAAAAATAAAATTTTGACAAAATTTTCTGTAGAAATAAAATTTTGACAAAACTATCTGAAGAAATCAATTTTTGCAAAATACTATTTTTTGGTAGTTTTTGGTAAGATTTGGTAGATTGTTTTTTTCTCAAGTTTCGACCGTGACAGTAATTGTTCGCATTATTTTAATGTCTTAAAGACTTTCTGAAAATATTCAAATATTTTGTCAAAATTATTGTACCATAAATCTGATATCGGCTCAAATATGTCTATACAAAAGGTACTAAATCATTCGCGGGGGTACTACGGTACAGACCACAATGAAAAATCTTGAAAAAGTACTATAGCACTGCATTTTCCATCCCTCTTCTACATTGTTGCAACTCTATTTGAATATGACCATCCCTGCGTATGATTCATCCAAATACTAAGTGACCATCATACGCTCCATTGTACGATGAGTTGCGTAGAAATCAATGCGTAGAAAATAATGATAATAGTAATTACGCCGTAATACTCAACTCAATGCCATTTTTCGATTCATTGACCCACAATATTAAATGCTATTGCTTTCAATGTTATCCAGTAATTTTATATGAGATGAAATTGTGAAATTTCTTGCAATATCCAATCATAAATGAAATGATGCGAATATCTGAAGTCATGTTCATACACTCGATGTACATGAACATTTATTTCAACACACCTTCTGTTTTAGCGTTCAAACACAGAGAAAAAAGTAAACTTTATTATGGAAAAAATGAACTATCTCGTGCGAAAATTGAACTAAATTGTATTTTTATTACCATTTATGAAATTCATATTTCTCGAAAAGAAAAAATTAACTAAAAATAAAGAAACAAATTTTAGGCGCCATATCATTCCCATTTTAACCACTCTGTAGTTCATTCGTACCATTTGTTTTAGTTAGAATTGAACTAATTTGTATGTCATTGACATTTTACTGCCATTTAGTTCATACAATTTTTGAGACATAAATAAACTAAAACAAAATAAAATGTTTGCAATAAATATTAGTTCATTTTAGCATCAGTTTTACAACTGACGTTTTTCACTGTGAATTTGTCATTTTATTTAATATTTTTTGGTTTACCAAAGAGTATTACAATTTCTACGTAAAAATAAAAATCACAAATGAAAACTTTTACTAACACATCGCAAACTTTATGTTGTCGCCCATTGTCATCATATAGATAGCAAATAAACTCATTTAAATTTGCTGACTTAATGCGTTTGTTTTAAAAAATATTTTTATTGTGATGAAAAAAAAAATAAACAAGTATACACAGCAGTAAGTTCGGTCGGGCCGAATCTTAAATACCCACCACCATGAATCAAATATAATAGTTTACTTTGAAAACTCATCGTCGTAGCGGGTTACTTGATAATATGCAGCATTTTAGGGGGTTTGATGACAAATCTTCTCCCAAGCAAATCAGTTCAACCAGTACGCTTCTAGAAGAAAAAAATTAAAGATTTTACCTATGAAGACCAGCTCAGATTCTGGATTTATGAGAACCAATTTTGTTTGAGTTTTAGAGAAATCATAAACATATCGTGTATATGATGAAATAACGCCTTGATTTGAAATCCTAGTAATAAATTCGGGAGTTAGGTCTATATGGGGCCCATACCAAAACATGGACCAATACTCACCACCTCTTAATATTCCTCAAATACCTCTAGAATTCCACTTTCAGACGAATTGGTGAAAACTACGAATTCTAAAATTTCAAGCAAATCGGCTAGAAAATATAGTCTCTAGACGCCCAAGAAGTAAAATCGAGAGATCGGTCTATATGGGGGCTATACCAAAACATGGACCGATACACCTCAATCTCGGCTCACGTATTTGGGGTCCCAAAATACATCTAGATTTCCAATTTCAGGCAAATCGGGTAATAAATACAGTTTATAGAAGCCAAAGAATAAAAATCGGGAGATCGGTCTATATGGCGACTATACCAAAACATGGACCGATACGGACCATTTTCGACACACCTCTTTATGGTCCTAAAATACCCCTAGATTTTCAATTTGTGGAAAATCGGATAGAAAATACAGTTTCTCAAATACCTCTAGAATTCCACTTTCAGACGAATTGGTGAAAACTACGAATTCTAGAATTTCAAGCAAATCGGCTAGAAAATATAGTCTCTAGACGCCCAAGAAGTAAAATCGAGAGATCGGTCTATATGGGGGCTATACCAAAACATGGACCGATACACCTCAATCTCGGCTCACGTATTTGGGGTCCCAAAATACATCTAGATTTCCAATTTCAGGCAAATCGGGTAATAAATACAGTTTATAGAAGCCAAAGAATAAAAATCGGGAGATCGGTATATATGGCGACTATACCAAAACATGGACCGATACGGACCATTTTCGACACACCTCTTTATGGTCCTAAAATACCCCTAGATTTTCAATTTGTGGAAAATCGGATAGAAAATACAGTTTCTAGACGCCCCAGAACCAAAATCGGGAGATCGGTCTATATGGGGGCTATACCAAAACATGGACCGCTACGGACCATTTTCGACACACCTCTTTAAGGTTCCCAAATATCTCTAAATTTCCAATTTCAGGCAAATCGGATAGTAAATACAGTTTCTAGAAGCCCAAGAAGCAAAATCGGGAGATCGGTCTATATGGGGGCTATACCAAAACATGGACCAATTTCAGGCAAAAAGTAAAATCGGTGGAACGGTCTATATAGAGGCTACAGCAAACTATGGGCCTATACTCACAATTTTTGGCACACCTCTTTATGGTCCGAATATACTTCTAGATTTCTAATTTCAGGCATATTGGATACAAACGACGGTTTCTAGAAGCCCCAGAAGTAAAATCGGGAGATCGGTCTATATGGTGGCTATACCAAAACATGAACCGATACTCACCATTTTCGGCACACCTCTTTATTGTCCTAAAATACCTCTAGATTTCCAATTTCAGGCAAATCGGATAGATATATTATCGATATATTATCCTGGATTGGGAAATGTTTATAAATTTTTAGGCAATTTCGCAAAAATGCATCTATGATTTAGATTTTTTTCTATAGAATTAGAATTTTTCTATAGAAATAAAATTTTGACAAAATGTTCTATAGAAATATAGTGCTGTGTTCTATCCATTGGATTATCCTATTTCCATATTAATATCAGTAACTTTTTTTCAACCATAAATTTCATATAGTTTAACTTTTTATCCCAATTATGACTTTTAAGGAAACCAAAAAATAAATTCTCTAAAAAATTTACTTTTAGTCTTTGTAACCTAACCTCGCTAATTGGGAAATCACAAACATTTGTGCTAATAACTAAACTTTTGCAACAACTTCAATAAACTGCTCTTACATTCTAAAGTTAACACTTACAAATACTTCAACAAAAAAAAACATAGAGTATACTATTTTCCCATTGGTTTTTCTGAGAATATTTTTATGACATTCTGAACAAGAATAATGAATTTTCAATAGTAGTTAATATTAGATGTGGTAGCAAAAAAAAACAAAAAATACTGAAAATCAAAAAAATTAAATTTGTAGATCAATGAGACTTCTGAAACCACAGAACATAAAAATCAGTAGGTAGGGCAGATAAGGATACCAAAGGCTAAACCGATTCAAATTGCTATCACAACCGCTAAAAACCATGCCAAATTCGTCTATATCGATCTATCACACAAAAATTGGTCCATATCGGAGAATAATCATGATTGCCACTTGAGCCAAAAATAATCTACCAAAAATTTATTTCTTTAAAAAATTTCGTCAAAATTTTATTACTATAGAAAATTTTATCGAACTTTTTTTTTAGAGATAATTTTGTCAAAATTTTATTTTTATAGAAAATTTTGTCAAAATTTTATTTCTATAGAAAATTTTGTCAAAATATTATTTCTATACAAAATTTTGTCAATATTTTATTTCTAAAATTTTATGTCTATAAAAAATTTTGTCAAAATTTTATTTCTATAGAAAATTTTGTCACGATTTTATTTCTATAAAAAAGTTTGTAAAAATTTTATTTCTGTAAACAATTTTGTCAAAATTTTATTTCTATAGAAAATTTTGTCAAAACTTTATTTCTGTAGAAAATTTTGTCAACATTTTATTTCTATAGAAAATTTTGGCAACATTTTATTTCTATACAAAATTGTTGGCAAATTTTTATTTCTATAGAAATTTTTGGAAAAATTTTATTTCTATAGAAAATTTTATTTCTATAGAAAATTTTGTCACGATTTCATTTCTATAGAAAAGTTTGTCAAAATTTCATTTCTGTAGACAATATTGTCAAAATTTTATTTCTATAGAAAATTTTTTCAAAAGTTTATTTCTACACAAATTTTTCCAAGATTTAATTCTAATTCTATAGAAAAAAATCTAAATCATAAATGCATTTTTGCGAAATTGCCTAAAAATTTATAAACATTTCCCAATCCAGGATAATATATCGATAATATATCTATCCGATTTGCCTGAAATTGGAAATCTAGAGGTATTTTAGGACAATAAAGAGGTGTGCCGAAAATGGTGAGTATCGGTTCATGTTTTGGTATAGCCACCATATAGACCGATCTCCCGATTTTACTTCTGGGGCTTCTAGAAACCGTCGTTTGTATCCAATATGCCTGAAATTAGAAATCTAGAAGTATATTCGGACCATAAAGAGGTGTGCCAAAAATTGTGAGTATAGGCCCATAGTTTGCTGTAGCCTCTATATAGACCGTTCCACCGATTTTACTTTTTGCCTGAAATTGGTCCATGTTTTGGTATAGCCCCCATATAGACCGATCTCCCGATTTTGCTTCTTGGGCTTCTAGAAACTGTATTTACTATCCGATTTGCCTGAAATTGGAAATTTAGAGATATTTGGGAACCTTAAAGAGGTGTGTCGAAAATGGTCCGTAGCGGTCCATGTTTTGGTATAGCCCCCATATAGACCGATCTCCCGATTTTGGTTCTGGGGCGTCTAGAAACTGTATTTTCTATCCGATTTTCCACAAATTGAAAATCTAGGGGTATTTTAGGACCATAAAGAGGTGTGTCGAAAATGGTCCGTATCGGTCCATGTTTTGGTATAGTCGCCATATATACCGATCTCCCGATTTTTATTCTTTGGCTTCTATAAACTGTATTTATTACCCGATTTGCCTGAAATTGGAAATCTAGATGTATTTTGGGACCCCAAATACGTGAGCCGAGATTGAGGTGTATCGGTCCATGTTTTGGTATAGCCCCCATATAGACCGATCTCTCGATTTTACTTCTTGGGCATCTAGAGACTATATTTTCTAGCCGATTTGCTTGAAATTGAAAATTTGCTTGAAATTTTAAGATCACAAATAGGTGTGTCGCAAATGGTCCCTATTGGTCCATATTTTGGTATAGCCCTCATATAGACCGATCTCCCGACTTTATTTCTTGGGCTTCTAGAATTGCCGGAAATTAGAAACATAGACGTATATTAGGACCATAAAGGGGTGAGTCGAAATGGTCCGTATCGGTCCATGTTTTTGTATAGCTTCTATATAGACTGATCTCTCGATTTGACTTCTTGGGCTTCTAGAATTCGTAGTTTTCACCAATTCGTCTGAAAGTGGAATTCTAGAGGTATTTGAGGAATATTAAGAGGTGGTGAGTATTGGTCCATGTTTTGGTATGGGCCCCATATAGACCTAACTCCCGAATTTATTACTAGGATTTCAAATCAAGGCGTTATTTCATTATATACACGATATGTTTATGATTTCTCTAAAACTCAAACAAAATTGGTTCTCATAAATCCAGAATCTGAGCTGGTCTTCATAGGTAAAATCTTTAATTTTTTTCTTCTAGAAGCGTACTGGTTGAACTGATTTGCTTGGGAGAAGATTTGTCATCAAACCCCCTAAAATGCTGCATATTATCAAGTAACCCGCTACGACGATGAGTTTTCAAAGTAAACTATTATATTTGATTCATGGTGGTGGGTATTTAAGATTCGGCCCGACCGAACTTACTGTTGTATATACTTGTTTATTTTTTTTTTTTTTCATCACAATAAAAATATTTTTTAAAACAAACGCATTAAGTCAGCAAATTTAAATGAGTTTATTTGCTATCTATATGATGACAATGGGCGACAACATAAAGTTTGCGATGTGTTAGTAAAAGTTTTCATTTGTGATTTTTATTTTTACGTAGAAATTGTAATACTCTTTGGTAAACCAAAAAATATTAAATAAAATGACAAATTCACAGTGAAAAACGTCAGTTGTAAAACTGATGCTAAAATGAATTTTGTTTTAGTTTATTTTTAAAATTTTTAAGAAATTTTCCCAAGCCCAACGATTTTTTCTTTTTTCCAAGTATGTCTCAAAAATTGTATGAACTAAATGGCAGTAAAATGTCAATGACATACAAATTAGTTCAATTCTAACTAACCAAAAATGGTACGAATGAACTACAGAGTGGTTAAAATGGGTTAAAATGGGAATGATAAAATGGGTTAAAATGGGAATGATAAAATGGGAAGAATAAAAAATTTCGTCAAAATTTTATTACTATAGAAAATTTTATCGAACTTTTTTTTAGAGATAATTTTGTCAAAATTTTATTTTTATAGAAAATTTTATTTCTATAGAAAATTTTGTCAAAATATTATTTCTATACACAATTTTGTCAATATTTTATTTCTAAAATTTTATGTCTATAAAAAATTTTGTCAAAATTTTATTTCTATAGAAAATTTTGTCACGATTTTATTTCTATAAAAAAGTTTGTAAAAATTTTATTTCTGTAAACAATTTTGTCAAAATTTTATTTCTATAGAAAATTTTGTCAAAACTTTATTTCTGTAGAAAATTTTGTCAACATTTTATTTCTATAGAAAATTTTGGCAACATTTTATTTCTATACAAAATTGTTGGCAAATTTTTATTTCTATAGAAATTTTTGGAAAAATTTTATTTCTATAGAAAATTTTATTTCTATAGAAAATTTTGTCACGATTTCATTTCTATAGAAAAGTTTGTCAAAATTTCATTTCTGTAGACAATATTGTCAAAATTTTATTTCTATAGAAAATTTTTTCAAAAGTTTATTTCTACACAAATTTTTCCAAGATTTAATTCTATAGAAAATTTTGGCAAAATTTTATTTCTATAGAAAATTTTGTCAAAATTTTAGTTTTTTAGAAAATTTTGTCACGATTTTAGTTCTTTAGAAAAGTTTGTCAAAATTTTATTTCTGTAGACAATTTTGTCAAAATTTTATTTCTATAGAAAATTTTGGCAAAATTTTATTTCTATAGAAAATTTTGTCAGAATTGTATTTCCGTTTGTAACACATCGAAATATTGCTCTAAGACCCCATTAAGTATATATATATATATTCTGGGTCGTGGTGAAATTCTGAGTCGATCTGAGCATGTCCGTAGTTGTTATTAATGTAGGTCGGATGGTATTGCAAATGCGCCATATCGGTCCACTTTTACGTATAGCCCCGGACCCCCAAATTTGTCTTGCCGATCCTCTAAGAGAAGCAAATTTCATTCGATCCGTTTGAAATTTGGTACATGGTGTTACTACATGGTCTCTAACATGCATGCAAAAATTAGTTCACATCGGTCCATAATTATATATAGCCCCCATATAAACCGATCCCACGATTTGGCTTGCCGAGCCTCTAAGAGAAGCAAATTTCATCCGATCCGGCTGAAATTTGGTACATGGTGTTGGTATATGGTCTCTAACAACCATGTAAAAATTGGTCCACATCGGTCCATAATTATATATAGCCCCATATAAACCAATCCCACGATTTGGCTTGCCGAGCCTCTAAGAGAAGCAAATTTTATCCGATCCGGCTGAAATTTGGTACGTGGTGTTGGTATATGTTCTCTAATGACCATGCAAAAATTGGTCCACATCGGTCGATAATTATATATAGCCCCCATATAAACCGATCCCCAGATTTGACCTCCGGAGCTTCTTAGAGGAGCAAAAGTCATCCGATCCGATTGAAATTTGGTCCGTGGTGTTAGTATATGGTCACTAACAACCATGATAAAATTGGACCATATCGGTCTATAATTGTATATAGCCCCCATACAAATCGATCCCCAGATTTGACATCCGGAACCTCTTGGAGGAACAAAATTCATTCGATTCGCTAGTATATGACCGCTAACAACCATGCCAAAATTGGTCCATATCGATCTATCAAACGATCACACAAAAATTGGTCCATATCGGATCATAATCATGATTGCCACTCGAGCCAAAAATAATCTACCAAAATTTTATTTCTAGAGAAAATTTCGTTAAAATTTTATTACTATAGAAAATTTTGTCAAAATTGTATTTGGTCAAGATTTTATTTCTATAGAAAATTTTGCCAAAATATTGTTTCTATAGAAAATGTTGTCAAAATTTTATTCTATAGAAAAGTTTGTCAAAATTTTATTTCTGTAGACAGTTTTGGCAAAATTTTATTTCCATAGAAAATTTTGTCAGAATTTTATTTCTATAGAAAATTTTGTCAAAATTGCATTTCTATAGAACATTTTGTCAAAATTTTATTTCTATAGCAAATTTTGTTAAAATTTTATTTCTATAGAAAATATTGTCAAAATGTTATTTCTATAGAAAAATTTGTAAAAATTTTATTTCTATAGAAAATTTTGTCAAATTTTATTTCTTTAGAAAATTTTGTCAAAATTTTATTTCTACACAATTTTTTTCCAAGATTTTATTTCTATAGAAAATTTTGTCAAAATTTTATTTCTATAGAAAATTTTATCAAACTGAATTATATACGTCCAGCAATTGCTCCCTCATTCACTCATTCGTATTCAGATGAGCGTTTAACATTCTGTATGCAGAAACGGAACAACGGATATGAGTCGGGTATGGAGGGGACTTTTTTCCTCTGTGTAGAGTACACAAAAACAACAAAATGCTGAATGAATCATTCTCAATTGGATGGATTTCGATGTTTATTTGAATGCATCACATGAGTGTGTGTGTGTGTGTGTGAGAGAGAGTTTTAGCGCTCATGCTATGGTATGAGTGAATATATTTAACTTGTGTTTAAACTTGGTCCATGTATAGGAGTGCACAAAATGTCGAAATGCATTTATGTGCATGTGTGTGAGTGAGTTGGCATTTTTTTTTTTTTTTGTATGCAACTAAATAAAATTGTTCAATTACGGGTTTGATGGTGTAGAATGAAAACAAAGAACGTGGAAACCTAATATGCGGGTCAAAAACGTGAAATGTGGATGGTACTCGGGCAAAATATTCACATTCCCAGCATACGATGAGAAAAGCCTCAGTCAGTAGATTTTCAAGTAGCTCCAGCATATAAGTTCTATGCTAAAATTTCACAGAAAGCGGAAATAAAATACAGAAACAAAATGGTTATTCATGTAAATAAAAAAACAAAAACGTATATACTCGTATATGGAGGTATGGTCGGCCGGGCCGAATATCAAATAACCACCACCATGGAACTCATATAATAATTTTCTTTGTAACCATCTCCACGTAATCGACGGTCATATATAGTGGCACATATAATATGATGACTCTAGCTGCGGATCAAAAATGCCGGAAATTCGTTTTATATCGGGTCCGTTGTAAATTTAGGTACTTTTACGGAACATACCCTTTCTTAAGACATTGGGGAAATTGTTATATATGTGAAGGCTACACAGAAAAAATTTCACGAACAATTTTCCAATTAAAGTCTTAATTGAGTTTTAAAAAATATTCATTAGGCCGATAGCCTCTAGTTGCTAGTGCCCGTATAAATAAGTTTATTGTAATTTGTAATTATAATAAATTAAACAAGTATATAAGTATATAACCTCCACCATGCACTGAAAAAAATATTGTCTTGAGGTCAAAGATTTCATGTCTTTAAAATACGAATACAAATTTTGCTTAGCATAGAAGACGCATTTCTCTAAAATAAAGTTATTTTCCTTGTCCAAAAGTCGATGAAATGTTCAATGAAGTCGTATTGTCCTTATAATTAAGTGATTTGACTTAAAAATGGATCTTAACATGAAAGAAAAAATTTATAGGCTAAGGTCAACTTGACTTTAATAATTCAGAAAAATTCATTAAATTTAATGAAATTGTCATTAAATTTGTTGTCTTTTTGCATCTTGACTACAAAGCAAAAATCGTTCAAATATAGGACATGTTTTTCCAAACTTTATTTTAAAGAAGTTTTTACTTCAAACATAGCATAATTTCTACTGGAACTCGAGTCTTAATTTGGAAAATAAAGTTGCCGTTAACTCGTTTTTAAAGGTATTTAGGTATTTATTTAAAGGTATTTAGGTTTTTAAAGGTATGAAGAAAAAAAGCTGAAAAAGCGAAAAATTAAAATTTGCTTCCTAGAAGCAAGTACACAAAACCTAAATTTAAAAGAGAATTGTGTCTTAAAAGTATCCTTACTTGTATTCTCCGCTTACTTGGCTCGGAATCAATACCACATTTTTTAAAGTAAAGACAAAATCTTTGGAACCGTAAATACGTATATAATTAAGTTTAAAAAAATTTTTTATAGAAATAAAATTTTGATAAAAGTTTCTACAGAAAAAAAAATGTTGTCAAATTTTCTATAGAAGTAAAATTTTGACAAAATTTTCTTTCCAAATAAAATTTTAACAAAATTTTCTATAGAAATAAAATTTTGACAAAAATTTCTATAAAAATAAAATTTTGACAAAATTTTCTATAAAAATAACAATTTGACTAAATTTTCTATAGAAATAAAATTTTGACAAAATTTTCAATAGAATTAAAATTTTGACAATATTCTCTATAGAATTAAAATTTTGACAACATTTTCTATAGAAATAAAATTTTGCCAAAATTTTCTATAGGAATAAAATTTGACAAAATTTTCCATAGGAATAACATTTGGAAAAAATTTTGTATAGAAATAAAATTTTGACAAAATTTTCTATAGAAATACATTTTTGGTAGATTATTTTTGGCTCGAGTGGCAACCATGATTATGAACCGATATGGACCAATTTTTGTATGATTGGAGATCGGCTATATATAACTATAGACCGATACGGACCAAATTTGGCATGGTTATTAGCGGCCACATACTAACACCACGTTGCAAATTTCAACCGGATCGGATGAAATTTGCTTTTCCAAGGGACTCCGGAGATTAATTCTGGAGAACGGTTTATATGGGGGCTTATATAATTATGGATCGATATGGACCAATTCGTGCCCATACCGTGTTTGTTAGAGACCACATACTAATACTACGGTCCAACCGGATCGGATGAATTTTGCTCCTCCAAGGGGCTCCGGAGGACAAATCTGGGGTCGGTTTATATGGGGGATATATATAATTATGGACCGATGTGGACCAATTCGTGTCCATGCCGTGTTTGTTAGATACCACATACTAACACCACGTTCCAAATTTCAACCGGATCGGATGAATTTTGCTCCTCCAAGAGGCTCCGGAGGACAAATCTGGGGATCGGTTTATATGGGGGCTATGTATAATTATGGACCGATATGGACCAATTCTTGCATGGTTGTTAGAGACCATATACTAACACCACGTACCAAATTTAACCGGATCGGCTGAAATTTGCTTCTCTTAGAGGGTCCGCAAACCAAACCTGGCGGTCCGTTTATATGGGGGCTATACGTAAAAGTGGACTGATATGGCCCATTTGCAATATCATCCGACCTACATCAATAACAACTACTTGTGCCAAGTTTCAAGTCGATAGCTTGTTTCGTTCGAAAGTTAGCGTGATTTCAGCAGACGGACGGACGGAAATGCTTAGATTGACTCAGAATTTCACCACGATCCAGAATATATATACTTTATGTTGAAATCGGTTCAGATTTAGATATAGCTCCCATATATATCGTTCGCCCGATTTACACTCATATGACCACAGAGGCCAATTTTTTGCTCCGGTTTAGTTGAAATTTTGCACAGGGAGTAGAATTAGCATTGTAGCTATGCGTGCAAAATTTGGTTGAAATCGGTTCAGATTTAGATATATGTCCCATATATAGCTTTCGCCCGATTTACACTCATATGACCATCCGATCATCCGATTTAGTTGAAATTTTGCACAGGGAGTAGAATTAGCATTGTAGCTATGCGTGCACAGGGAGTAGAGTTAGCATTGTTGCTATGCGTGCCAAATTTGGTTGGAATCGGTTCAGATTTAGATATAGATCCCATATATATGTTTTTCTGATTTCGACAAAAATGGTCAAAATACCAACATTTTCCTTGTAAAATCACCACTGCTTAGTCGAAAAGTTGTAAAAATGACTCTAATTTTCCTAAACTTTTAATACACATATATATCGAGCGATAAATCATAAATAAACGTTTGCGAAGTTTCCTTAAAATTGCTTCAGATTTAAATGTTTCCCATATCTTTTTACTAACATTGTTTTCCACCCTAGTGCATTAGCCGACTTAAATTTTGAGTCTATAGATTTTGTAGAAGTCTATCAAATTCTGTCCAGATCGAGTGATATTTAAATGTATGTATTTGGGACAAACCAACACATTTGACGGATGTGATATGGTATCGAAAATTTAGATCTACAAAGTGGTGCATAGTATATGTTAATATAGTCGGCCCCGCCCGACTTTAGACTTCTCTTACTTGTTTTTTACTTAACTTTCAAATAACTTCTTAATTATGAAATGATAGTATATCATTTCTGTGGTTGAAAACATTTCAATTAAAAAATTATTTGGATCAATTAATTTCGTGATTGAATCAGAAAAAAAATTTTGTGTGTATTTTATATACATTTATCAAAGTATGACAAATATAACATAGGTCTTTGGAACTTTAGTTACGGTATTTGGAAGACCAAAAAATTAAATCGGTGTTGCCTAGATACTCAACAAATCGAAGCCAACTGGATTTGTTTGTTGAACGATTACAACATTATACACTCAGAGAAGGAATATGGTCACCCATATCCATAACAACGCGATTCCAACAAAAAAAAGTAACCCACGCGCAAACATATCGATTACATCGATGACAGGTAGACAAAAGAAATATAGGAAAATTTCCTATATTCTAACATGTGTGTTTCCTTAAGTTTTGAATTGGATTGAATAACTCTTAGTACGAATGAACTAAAATATTTTTTTATGTCAAGGTTTATTCGTATGTATGATAAGCTTTCTTATTATAGAAAGGAAGTCAGAATTATCATTTTATAAGAAATTTTACTAAAATTGAGGAAACTTGTTTTAGTTCGGCTTTTGTTTATTTTTACGAATGCTTTGTTATCAGTGAATAAAATTTTCTTGTTCAGTAGTAAATTCTTATACCCAGCGAAAAAAACAGTAAATATAAGTAAAATTCCCTGCCTTATTCTAGTTACTGAACTATTCCTAACTGCTTTCAGTTTAGGATTTTTTTTTACTGAAACAAGTAAATTTTATTATTTCAAACAAAAATTTAACTTAATGGATATAAAATGGCTAAACTAAATTGATGAACATTTTTTCCTTTAGTTTCGAAGACACTTTTTTCTGGGTGTAGAATCAAGTAAGCAAAACTCAAATTTAAAATATAATCGTGTGTTAATTTTAACCGTACTTCAATTCTCTACCTCTTTGGCTCAGAATCAATACCCAAATCATTTGTGTAAAGACAAACTTTTTGGATCCGGCCATACTTTTCTTCAGTGCACACATTGATTGTTTTGTTTTTTTTTCCTCATCATACCACCCTCGTAGAGTAGTGATACTGTGCATGTAAATCCAACACCACCAAATACAAGCGCTCCGATTGTTTTGTTTTTGTTTTTCCTCATCATACCACCCTCGTAGAGTAGTGATACTGTGCATGTAAATCCAACACCACCAAATACAAACACTCCGAACTCATAACAATTCCATGAATTGTTCAAAATTATTCATGCATATATTTCACAGCTATCCCAATGACGACTGTTGCCATATAGTACCGTTCACAAATGTTGTTCTCTCCAGAGGATTTTAAACTACAGCTGATGCAGTCGTATCGAAAAATAGATATCCATCACAACACAGACTCATTCAATAGCCTCACATATATTATTAATTTTTATTTGATATGTAATGAATTGCCATTTTTTTTTTTTTTTGATAATTTTCAGTTCATTTTGTGATGGGAAATTTCATATGAATATTTATCACCGGTGATGGATATTATAATTAAAATATATTTTAATAAAAGTTGATAAATTTATAAATTACATATGATTGAGCTTTTGCAAATAATTTAAATGGTGTTCAATAATATGCAAATTAATGTGATAATGCTTACAACTGCACCTAGAGAAATTGGCTTGCATTCAATCGTTTTGGAAATTCATATAAAATTTTATGTAAAATTAGATCAACAAACGATTTTAAGTTAAGTGGATTTATACATTACCTTAAATTTAATTTTTTTATAGTCAACATTTTTATACCCTCCACCATAGGATGGAGGAAGGTACATGGTCTCTAACAACCATGCAAAAATTCGTCCACATCGGTCCATAATTATATATAGCCCCCAGATAAACCGATCCCCAGATTTGGATTGCGGAGGCTCAAAGAGAAGCAAATTTCATTCGATCCGGCTGAAATATGGTACATGATGTTGGTATAATAACCATACAAAAATTAGTCCACATCGGTCCATACCTATATATAGCCCCCATATAAACCGATCCCCAGATTTGGATTGCGGAGGCTCAAAGAGAAACAAATTTCATCCGATCCGGCTGAAATATGGTACATGATGTTGGTATATAGTCTCTAACAACCATACAAAAATTGGTCCATATCGGTTCATAATTATATATAGCCCCCATATAAACCGATCCCTAGATTTGGCTTGCGGAGCCACTAAGAAAAGCAAATTTCATCCGATCCGGTTGAAATTTGGAACATGGTGTTGTTATATAGTCTCTAACAACCATGCAAAACGTGGACCATATCGGTTCATAATTATATATATCCCCCATATAAATCGATCCCCATATTTGACTTCCGGAGCCTTTTGAAGGAGCAAAATTCATTCGATCCGGTTGAAATTTGGTACATTTCGCTAGTGTATAGCCGATAACAACCATGCCAAAATTGGTCCGCATCGATCTATATTATATATAGCCCCCAAATAAACCGATCCCCAATCACAGAAAAATCACGATTGTCACTCGAGCCAAAATATAGCCCCCATATAAACCGATCCCTAGATTTGGTTTGCGGAGCCTCTAAGAGAAGCAAATTTCATCCGATCCGGCTGAAATTTGGAACATGGTGTTGGTAGATAGTCTCTAACAACCATGCAAAACTTGGACCATATCGGTTCATAATTATATATAGCCCCCATATAAATCGATCCCCATATTTGACTTCCGGAGCCTTTTGAAGGAGCAAAATTCATTCGATCCGGTTGAAATTTGGTACATTTCACTAGAGTATAGCCGATAACAACCATGGCAAAATTGGTCCGCATCGATCTATATTATATATAGCCCCCAAATAAACCGATCCCCAATCACAGAAAAATCACGATTGTCACTAGAGCCAAAAATAATCTACCAAAATTTTATTGCCATAGAAACTTTAGTCAAAATTTTATATTTTTATAGAAATTTTTTTCAAAATTTTATGTCTATAGAAAATTTTGTCAGCATTGTATGTCTTTACGAAATTTTTCAGAATATAATTTCTATACAAAGTTTGGTCAAACTTTATTTCTATAGAAAATTTTGTCAAAATTGTATGTCTATAGAAAATTTTGTCAGAATTTTATGTCTGTAGAAAATTTTGTCAAAATGTTATGTCTATAGAAAATTTATGAAGCACCTCGTAGTTGGAGAGGAATATTGTACAAAATTTTCCAAAACATCAAGAATTCTACCAATCTAACAAACAGTAAAAAATCTGCCATTTTTGGTAGACTCGTGTTCATAATTGTATATAGCCCCCATATAAACCGACCCCCATATTTCAATTCTGGCTCTATAATTACTGCCCAAAATGTATATCGGTTCGTAATTATTTCTTCCCTATATATACTGAATATATATGTATTTTATCGACCTTTCTTTTGTCTACTATATATTCCGCATTGACTAACTTACAATTTATAAGATGATGTTATGAAGTTTTAAGATACCTTGCTATCGGCCGCAACCCAAGTAATTTAATTGTAGATGACCGTCTTTAGTAGAAGTTCTATGCAATCCATGGTGGAGGGTACATAAGATTCGGCCTGGCCGAACTTACGGCCGTATATACTTGTTTATTATACCCTCCACCATAGGATGGGGGTATATTAACTTTGTCATTCCGTTTGTAACACATCGAAATATTGCTCTAAGACCCCATAAAGTATATATATTCTGGGTCGTGGTGAAATTCTGAGTCGATCTGAGCATGTCCGTCCGTCCGTCTGTTGAAATCACGCTAACTTCCGAACGAAACAAGCTATCGACTTGAAACTTGGCACAAGTTGTTATTGATGTAGGTCGGATGGTATTGAAAATGGGCCATATTTACGTATAGCCCCCATATAAACGGACCCCCAAATTTGGCTTGCGATTGCTCTAAGAGAAGCAAATTTCATCCGATCCGGCTGAAATTTGGTACATGATGTTAGTATATGGTCTCTAACAACCATTGGTCCATATCGGTCCATAATTACATATAGCCCCCATATAAACCGATCCCCCGATTTGGCTTGCGGAGTCTCTAAGAGAACCAAATTTCATCCGATCCGGCTGAAATTTGGTACATGGTGTTGGTATATGTTCTCTAATGACCATGCAAAAATTGGTCCACATCGGCCCATAATTATATATAGCCCCCATATAAACCGATCCCCAGATTTGACCTCCGGAGACTCTTAGAGGAGCAAAAGTCATCCGATCCGATTGAAATTTGGTCCGTGGTGTTAGTATGTTGTCTCTACCAACCATGCCAAAATTAGTCCATATCGGTCCATAATTATATATAGCCCCCATATAAGCCGATCCCCAGATTTTCGGTCTATAGTTATATATATCCCCAATCACACAAAAATTGGTCCTTATCGGTTCATAATCATGGTTGCCACTCGAGCTAAAAATAATCTACCAATATTTTATTTTTATAGAAAATTCTGTCAAAATGTTATTTCTATAGAAAATTTTGTCAAAATTTTATTTCTATAGAAAATTTTGTCAGAATTTTATTTCTATAGAAAATTTTATCCAAATGTTATTTCTATAGAAAATTTTTTCCAAATTTTATTTCTATAGAAAATGTTGTCAAAATTTTATTTTGTCAAAATTGTATTTCTATGGAAACTTTAAACTTAATTATATACGTATTTAATCGGCCTTTTTAGGTTAATATATACCACGTATGGACTATGTGGTATATATTACGATGTTAGGACGTTTTAAGATACCTTGCCATCGGCAAGTGTTACCGCAACCCAAGTAATTCGATTGTGGATGACAGTCTTCAGTAGAAGTTTCTACGCAATCCATGGTGGAGGGTACATACGAACTTACGGCCGTATATACTTGTTTTAAGTTAACTTATACTCTCCGCCATAGATTATGATGAGACGGTGCGATGCTGATGGAATCGGACCGACATGTGGTCGTGAGTGGGTGTAGCGATTGTATCTGACCGACTGGTACTCGTGAACGGGGTGCCGTTGTTGTCGGGGCGACTGGTGCTCGTGAAAGGGGGTAGCAATGGTGTCATGCCGATTGGTGCTCGCGAACGGAGTGCCGATAGTGTTGTGCCGACCGGTACTCGTGGACGGGGATGCCTAACGTGTCATGCCAACATGTGCTCGTGGACGGGTATGGCGGTGGTGCTGAGGTCGTCTTCGTGCCTGTTCGGTTTCTGTAAATCGAAGGGAGAGGATTCGGCTATACTTCACCTCGAGTGATGCGAACAAATCGCGTAAACAGCTCAGCTGCGTAAGCGAACGAGTCGCGTAAGCAGCCGAACTGCATAAACGAACGAATAGCGTAAACGGACGAACCACGTTAGATGGGTGCTAGTATAGCCTGGAGAAAGTGGGGTAGGGAGGAGGTGTTGGGGAGTGGTAGTTTGCTACAATGGAAGCTCATGAACGGAGTGCAGATGATATTGTGCCGACCGTTACTCTTAGACGAGGATGGCGATGGTGCTGTGGTCGTAATCGTGCCTGTTCGTTCCTGTAAATAGAAGAGGGAAGGGAGAGGATTCGGCTATAGTAGCACTTGAGTGAAGCGAACGAATCGCGTAAGCAGATGAACCCACACAGGGGACGAACCACGTAATCGAACGAATCGCGTAAGCTGACGAACCACGTTAGATGGGTGCTAGTATAGCCTGTGTGAAGAGGGGATGGGAGGAGGTGGTGGGGAGTGGTTGTTTCTACAATGAAAGTTCGGCTACGGTCGGTGCCACTCGCTTTACTACTCGTCAAGCTTTTGGTGATTTATGCCATGGTCCCAACAATACCACATTGTTAAGACGGCAGTGACCGAAACCAAACGAAATTTTTCCATATATATTTTATTTACGTTGGATGTTGAAAGTTACTTCCTTACAGTATCACATGTACTTTGCCCAAGTAAGAATAGCAATGTGTATGTGTACAGTGACGCAGAACACAAAAACAAAAGAAAGCAAAACTGCCAGTATCGCGATAACGAGCAATGATATAAGAAACAAAAGATTTATTCTCATTTATATGCTGGAGGGCTCTACCCATAGCAATTTGTGGTTTTTCAATAAAATATGAAGAAATCACACTATCGCGCTTGATTTTCAATATAATTTTATTAGTGAATGCAAAAGATCAAAATGCATCTGTACGCTTTTAGGTAGATGTCTGCATCGAATAACTTTTCATTACATGTATGCAATTCGCTGTCGAATATAGTACATACGCTGTCTTTCTCTCAGAGCGCAAGTAGTGAAGTGAAGAGAACACTTGCTTGTCAAATACCACCAAGTACTTATCCGAAACAATATGTGTTCCGAAAAAAAGGAACAATAAAAATGTAAGTACTTGAGAAAAAGTACAACATGGATTCTCTTCACTTCACGTGGTACCACAAGTATTGCTCAGTTATGTGCGAAGCAAAACTTTCCATTATTATTAATCATAGATGTGTATGTATGTCACATATTTCATATATTTATGTATGTCACACACTTACCTTAACGTTTGCCGTTCTTTATATTAATCCGAAAACATATATTATGGAGAGTAACTGTTTTCTTGTATTTATGAAACTGCACGTGATACATGGAGTACTCTATGAAGTTTTGTTCTCGCAACATACTCGACGTGATCACTCTGAGTACACTTCAATAAGAGAGAAAGAGGAATATGTGTTTGTTGGTAGTAAAGACATCAGAGTAGCTACAAGAAGTTACTCGTGGCTTTTGGTGTTCATTGAAATGTGTACCAATTGTTTTGCGACTCTCTCAAATAGATGTACTCATTTAGCAAGTACACGTGTACTCTGCATTTACAAATGGAATTGTGCAGACCTCTACTTTTAGGTAATGGACTGTCACTGGAATAAATCTATCAGTTGTCTGGTAAGCGGTTTGGAACTGATGGCAACCTTAAATTGGTTGCCATACATATAAGTCACACTCTCTCTATAATTTGTAGACCCGATTTTACCGACTTTCCACCATGGTTTATTCGAAGCAAAAAAATGTTCATAGTCTATACCCTCAAAAGAATTCGCTTCTGTAACATATGTCCCAAACACATTTTACTACAAATATATATATTTTCAGGACTGGTTCATACAAAATATTATTTGTATTGTTATAACATATTATGTTTCACCTCAGGCATACACTGGTAGAAAAAAAATTTAATGAAATTTTCTTTGTGTGGATATATTTTTAAGTCGCCAATTTTTTACTTTCATTATTTTGCATACTCTCTAAACATATATATGTTTAGAGAGTATGCAAACATATATGTTTATAGGCTATTTCTAAATTAATATATGTTTGCATCCAAGCATATTATATTTACAAACATTTTATGTCGCAAACATAATATGTTGTAACATATATGTCCAAAACATGTTATGCTAGTTTATGAACATTACATGCTTACACTTAAAAATATTGTGTTGAGGTCCAAACATATAATTTTTACACACAAACATATGAAAAATAGTCTTTTTCGTCCGCGTATATGGTAGTCTGTTACAAGGTTATATTTTCAAAGAAAATTCTATTTTGCCCTCCCTGCACTAAAAAAATATTGTCGGAGGTCAAAAATTTCATATCCATAAAATACGATTCCGAATTTTGCTTAGCATAGAAAACTCATATTCTATGATATAAACAAGTATGTACGGCCATAAGTTCGGCGTAGAAACTTCTACTAAAGACGGTCATCCACAGTTGAATTACCTGGGGTGCGGCCTATGGCAAGGCATCTTAAAACTTCTTAACATCATCTTCTAAATTGTAAGCTAGTCCATGCGGGATATATAGTAGACAAAAGAAATGTCGATTAAATACGTCCATACGTATATATTCAGTTCTTGACCGGTACATATAGAGAAGAAATAATTACGAACCGATATGAAGTAATTATAGAGACAGACTTGAAATATCGGGGTAACTTTATATGGGGGGCTGTATACAATTACGAACACGAGTCTGCCAAAAATGGCAGATTTTTTACTGTTTGGTAGATAGGTAGAATTCTTGATGTTTTGAAAGATTTTGCAAAATATTCCTCTCCAACTATGAAATGCTTGATAAATTTTCTATAGAAATAACATTTTGAAAAAATTTTCTATAGAAATAAATTTTTGACAAAATTTTGTATAGAAATAAAATTTTGACAAAATTTTCGATAGAAATAAAATTTTGACAAAATTTTCTATGGCAATAAAATTTTGGTAGATTTTTTTCGGCTCGAGTGGCAATCGTGATCTTTCTGTGATTGGGGATCGGTTTTTTGGGGGATATAATATAGATTGATACGAACCAATTTTGGCATGGTTGTTATCGCCCATACAATAGCGAAATGTACCAAATTTCAACCGGATCGGATGAATTTTGCTCCTTCAAGAGGCTCCGGAGGTCACATCTGGGAGTTCATATGGCGTCTATATATAATTATGAACCGATATAGACCAATTTTTGCATAGTTGTTAGAGACCATATACTAACACCACGTACTAAGTTTCAACCGGATCGGATGAATTTTGCTCCTCCAAGAGGCTCCGGTGGTCAAATCTGGGGATAGGTTTATATAAGGGCTATTTATAATTATGGGCCGATATGGACCAGTTCTGGTATGGTTGTTAGAGACCACATACTAACACCACGTACCAAATTTCAACCGGATCGGATGAAATTTCTTCTCTTTGAGGTTCAGCAAGCCAAATCTGGGGAATATATATAATTATGAACCGATGTGGACCGATTTTTGCATGATTTTTAAAGACCATATACTAACAACACGTACCAAATTGCAGCCAGATCGGATGAAATTTGTGTCTCTTTGAGGCTCCGGAAGCCAAATCTGGGGATCGATTTATATGGGGGCTATAAATATTTATGAACCGATGTGGACCAATTTTTGCATGGTTGTTAGAGACCATATACCAACTCCATGTACCAAATGTCAGTCAGATCGGATGAAATATGCTTCTCTTAGAGGCTCCGCAAGCCAAATCTGGTGGTCCGTTTATATGGGGGCTATAAGTAAAAGTGAACCGATATGGCCCATTTGCAATACCTTCCGACCTACATCAATAACAACTACTTGTGCCACGTTTCAAGTCGATAGCTTGTTTCGTTCGGAAGTTAGCGTGATTTCAACAGACGGACAGACGGACATGCTCAGATCGACTCAGAATTTCACCACGACCCAGAATATAAATACTCGATGGGGTCTTAGAGCAATATTTCGATGTGTTACAAACGGAATGATAAAGTTAATATACCCCCCTTCCTATGGTGGAGGGTATAAAAACCAATAATATAATAACTTATACAAAGTGTATGTTTAAAAAACAAAATAAAATAAATGTCTTTATTTTAGAGATGTATGTTTACATGAAACATATCATTATTTCTAATGGAAGTCCAGTCTCAATTGGGAATTTTGAGTTATGCATTTTAAGGTTAAGTCTGAATTTTCGACCCTACACTGGTAGAAAAATGTTTCGTACTATTAACGAACGGGCTTCGTTGATTATTTTTCGTTAATATCACGAAATTTTTCGTTATAAGAATAAAATTGATCGTTAATACAACGAAATCACTCGTTAAAAGAAAATGTTGTGTTTTGGTTTTTCGTCATATTAATGAAACACGTTTCGTTAATATTACGAATATTAACTTTGTAATTTTTTCAAGAATTAGAACAATCTTTTTTTATACCCACCACCATAGGATGGGGGGTATATTAACTTTGTCATTCCGTTTGTAACACATCGAAATATTGCTCTAAGACCCCATAAAGTATATATATTCTGGGTCGTGGTGAAATTCTGAGTCGATCTGAGCATGTCCGTCCGTCCGTCCGTCCGTCCGTCCGTCCGTCCGTCTGTTGAAATCACGCTAACTTCCGAACGAAACAAGCTATCGACTTGAAACTTGGCACAAGTAGTTGTTATTGATGTAGGTCGGATGGTATTGCAAATGGGCCATATCGGTCCACTTTTACGTATAGCCCCCATATAAACGGACCCCAAAATTTGGCTTGCGAGGCCTCTAAGAGAAGCAAATTTCATCCGGTCCGGCTGAAATTTGGTACATGGTGTTAGTATATGGTTTCTAACAACCATGCAAAAATTGGTCCACATCGGTCCATAATTATATATAGCCCCCATATAAACCGATCCCCCGATTTGGCTTGCGAGGCCCCTAAGAGAAGCAAATTTCATCCGATCCGGCTGAAATTTGGTACATGGTGTTAGTATATGGTCTCTAACAACCATGCAAAAATTGGTCGACATCGGTCCATAATTATATATAGCCTCCATATAAACCGATCCCCCGATTTGGCTTGCGAGGCCGCTAAGAGAAGCAAATTTCATCCGATCCGGCTGAAATTTTGTACGTGATGTTAGTATATGGTCTATAACAACCATGCAAAAATTGGTCCACATCGGTTCATAATTATATATAGCCCCCATATAAACCGATCACCAGATTTGACCTCCGGAACCTCTTGGAAGACCAAAATTCATCTGATTCAGTTGAAATTTGGTATGTGGTGTTAATATATGGCCTCAAACTCCCATGCAAAAATTGGTCGACATCGGTCCATAATTATATATAGGCCCCATATAAACCGATCCCCAGATTTGACCTCCAGAGCCCCTTGCAAGAGCAAAATTCTTGCCATTCGGTTGAAATTTGGTACGTGATGTTAGTATATGGTATCCAACAACCATGCAGGAATTGGTTCCTATCAGTCCATAATTATATATAGCTCCCATATAAACCGATCCCCAGATTTGACCTCCGGTGCCTTTTGGAGATGCAAAATTCATCCGATCTGCTTGAAATTTGGTACGTGGTGGTAGTATATATTTAACAACCATGCCAAAAGTGGTCCATATCAGTCCATAATCGTACATAGCCCCATATAAACCTATCCCGAGATTTGGTTTTGGAACCTCTTAGAGGAGCAAATTTCATCCGAGTGTGTTGAAATTTGGTACATTGTGCTAGTATATGGTCGTTAACAACCATGCCTAACTAGGTCCATATCGGTCTATAGTTATATATGGCCCTCAGATAAATCGATCCCCAATCACACAAAAATTGGTCCATATCAAGTTCATAATTGTATACAGCCCCCATATAAGCGACCCCCATATTTCAATTCTGGCTCTCTACGTACAAAAAGTCCATATCGATTCGTAATTATTTGTAGACTTAACTATACATAACTTTTTTGTCTAATATATACCATGTATGGACTAAATCACAGTCTTTCGTAGAAGTTTCTACGCAATCCATGGTGGTGGGTACATAAGATTCGGCCTGGCCGAACTTGCGGCCGTATGTACTTGTTTTTTTTAAGAATTAGAATAAAATTTTTTCCCAAGATGAAATTATTATAATCATTTGCACATAGAGAGTAACTTTTGGAAACTTTTAGCCCTTAAAACAGTCGTTTTATATACTCCGAAACTGGAATTGAATATTTCATTTATAAAACGAAAGCGATCGTTAATATAATATACTGATATGGATCGTTACAAAAAATTTTAAATTGTTATAACAGGTTGGCTGATAAGTCCCCGGTATTAGAAAGAAAAACACATTTTTTGTCAAAATTCGTTTTTATTATTCAACCTAGTTCCCTTCAGGAGCGATACAACGATTATAACGACCTTCCCATTTTTTGATACCATTTTGGTAGTACTCCTTATGTTTTGCCTCAAAATAGGCCTCAGTTTCGGCAATCACCTCTTCATTGCAGACAAATTTTTTTCCTGCGAGCATCCTTTTGATGTCTGAGAACAAGAAAAAGTCGCTGGGGGCCAGATCTGGAGAATGCGGTGGGTGGGAGAGCAATTCGAAGCCCAATTCATGAATTTTTGCCATCGTTCTCAATGACTTGTGGCACGGTGCGTTGTCTTGGTGGAACAATACTTTTTTCTTCTTCATATGGGGCCGTTTTGTCGCGATTTCGACCTTCAAATGCTCCAATAACGCCATATAATAGTCACTGTTGATGGTTTTTCCCTTCTCAAGATAATCGATAAAAATTATTCCATGCGCATCCCAAAAAACAGAGGCCATTACTTTGCCAGCGGACTTTTGAGTCTTTTCACGCTTCGGAGACGGTTCACCGGTCGTTGTCCACTCAGCCGACTGTCGATTGGACTCAGGAGTGTAGTGATGGAGGCATGTTTCATCCGTTGTCACATATCGACGGAAAAAACCGGGTGTATTACGAGTTAACAGCTGCAAACACCGCTCAGAATCATCAACACGTTGTTGTTTTTGATCAAATGTGAGCTCGCGCGGCACCCATTTTGCACAGAGCTTCCGCATATCCAAATATTGATGAATGATATGACCAAGATGTTCCTTTGATATCTTTAAGGCCTCTGCTATCTCGATCAACTTCATTTTACGGTCATTCAAAATTATTTTGTGGGTTTTTTTTTATGTTTTCGTCGGAAACCACTTCTTCCGGGCGTCCACTGCGTTCACCGTCCTCCGTGCTCATTTCACCACGCTTGAATTATTGTTGATTTCCCTGGGTGCAGAGTCCGGAAACTCATTATCAAGCCAAGTTTTTGCTTCCACCGTATTTTTTCCCTTCAGAAAACAGTATTTTGTCAAAACACGAAATTCCTTTTTTCCATTTTTTTTTCACAATAACAAAAGTTGCTTCACAAAAGACGCTCTATCTCACAAACTAATTGACTTACAGACGTCAAATGTTGACATGAATCATTTGAAGGTTGGTACTATAAAGGGTGATACGGTCAAAATTTGGTCAAGGTAAAACGCGTGTAAGTCGGTGAAATCGTTTATTTAAAAAATCAAATCAAATTAAATTTATTTTTATACCCACCACCATAGAATGGTGACGGGGGTATAATAAGTTTGTCATTCCGTTTGTAACACATCGAAATATCGATTTCCGACTATATAAAGTATATATATATTCTTGATCAGGGAGAAATTCTAAGACGATATAACGATGTCCGTCTGTCCGTCTGTCCGTCTGTCTGTCTGTCTGTCTGTTGTAATCACGCTACAGTCTTCAATAATGAAGCAATCGTGCTGAAATTTTGCACAGACTCGTATTTTGTCTGCAGGCAGTTTGTCAAGTTCGAAGATGGGTTATATCGGTCCAGGTTTTGATATAGTCCCCATATAAACCGACCTCCCGATTTGGGGTATTGGGCTTATAGAAATCGTAGTTTTTATCCAATTTGCCTGAAATTGGAAATCTAGAGGTATTGTAGGACCACAAATACGTGTGCCAAAAATTGTGAGTATCGAGCCATATTTTGGTATAGCCCCCATATAGACCGATCTCCCGATTTTACTTCTTGGGCTTATAGAAATCGTTGTTTTTATCTGATTTGCCTGAAATTCTAAATATTCTGGTATTTGAGGCTCACAAAAACGTGTATCGGATTAAGTTTTTATCGGTCCATTTGGTAATGCCTCCATATAGACCGACTTCACTTCTTGAGGGTGTAAAAGGCCAAATGATCATGAAAATTGCTTGGAACTTACTGTAAAATTTCCAAATTTTACTTCTCGGGTGAAAATCTACAGATTTAAGATTTCAAATCACGACGTTATTTTATAATTTTCTTGCACACTTACAAGAGATGTTAATAATTCCTCTAAAACTCAAACAAAAATGATTCTTATAAATCCAGAATCTGATATAGTCCTCATAGATGAAATCTTTAAATTTATCTTCAGGAAGTGTCCCAATCCCTCCTGAAATTTCAAAGGAAACCTTAATATTTGTTTCATGGTGGTGGGTATTTAAGATTCGGCCCGGCCGAACTTACTGCTGTATATACTTGTTCAAGTTCAATTAGTATAAAATTCAGGAAAAATATTCAGTTAGGCTTTCGCCTTTCCAAATCCGAATTGCCGGGCCTCACGCTTGACACCTGCCATCAGATTTTGTACAGTCACCTTGTCCACCTTCTTCGCCGCAGAAAGCCAGTTTGCCTTGAACTTCTGCTCGTCCTTAGCAGTTTTTTTGGTCTTCTTCAGGTTCCGCTTGACAATAGCCCAGTATTTCTCAATTGGGCGGAGCTCTGGCGTGTTGGGAGGGTTCTTGTCCTTGAGAACCACCTGCACGTTGTTGGCGGCGTACCACTCCATGGCCTTTTTACCGTAATGGCAAGATGCCAAATCCGGCCAAAACAGTACGGAACAACCGTGTTTCTTCAGGAAAGGCAGCAGACGTATATTCAAACACTCTTTCACGTAAATTTCTTGGTTGACAGTCCCGGAAGCTATGAAAATGCTGCTTTTTAGGCCACAGGTACAGATGGCTTGCCAACCAGATATTTCTTTGCGAACTTTGACAGGTTTATGTGCTTGAAAATATCTACTACCTTTCCCCTTCCTTTTGCCGTATAAAACTCCTGTCCCGGAAGCTGCTTGTAGTCGGCTTTGACGTAGGTTTCGTCGTCCATTACCATGCAGTCAAACTTCGTCAGCATCGTCGTGTGCAGCCTCCGGGATCGCGCTTTGCCCGTCGCATTTTGTTTATCATCGCGATTTGGAGTCACTACCTTCTTGTAAGTCGATAGTCCGGCTCGTTTTTTGGCTCGATGCACGGTTGTAGACGATACACCCAGCTTATTTGCGGCATCTCGGAGAGAGAGGTTAGGGTTTCGCTTGAAACTACCGGCAACTCTCTTTGTCGTCTCAGCGGCTTCCGGTTTTCGATTTCCCCCAGATCCAGACTTCCTGGCTGCCGACAAACATTCTCCAAACACTTTAATTACATTTGTAACGGTTGATTTGGCAACTTTTAGCGATTTTGCCAGCTTTGCGTGGGAGTAGCTCGGATTTTCGCGATGCGCGAGCAAAATTTTGATACGCTGCTCTTCTTGCTTGGACGGCATTTTGACAACTGAAGAGTGAATTCCAAAATCAAAATAGGAGCAACATTCTACACACACACACCTTCAAAATGAGGGGTGTTCAGGTTTTTTAAATGCAAAATTGAAAGAAATACGTCAAGTTTATATTGACCGAATCACCCTTTAACTTGGAAAATAAAGTTGCCGTTAACTCGTTTTTAAAGGACTTTGATAGCATATGAGGAAAAAAAGCTGAAAAAGCGAAAAATTAAAATTAACTTCCTAGAAGCAAGTACACAAAAACCCAAATTTAAAAGAGAATTGTGTCTTAAAAGTATCCTTACTTGTATTATACGCTTGTATTCTGGCTCGGAATCAATACCAACATTTTTAAAATAAAGACAAAATCTTTGGAACAGGGCATGCGTTTTTTCAGTGTGTATAACATGCATTAGCTTATACATATTATGTCAGTACTCGTAGTAGTTTGAAGATTAACTAACCTGCCACAACTTTACTTTAGGGCAAACTAAAAATTGCACAAAACCTATTGCGAAACAAATTGAAAGAGTAAATTCAAATTTGATTGTGGTACAGACACCTTGTGTCCTCTCTCAACCACCCCAAAAACCTAGCACATGCCCCACAGTGCATTTTGTTGTTTGCTCTTTTTTTATAGTTGTGGCTTTCAGTGTTTTTTTATTGAACCGAAAAACTATTTTTGCTTAAAAACATCTCGATAAAAAACAAACAAACATCCAATAAAAAAAAAAACAATGGCGGTAGTTTTTATGCTAAGAACCGAAAGGCGGGTGAACAGTGCCTTATGTAATCGTAGTACTTTTGCATTGATTCGATTTTAGTAGTTTGAACTTAATACAATCACGAAACGATTTGTTTGTATTGGTATTCGCTTTGCAGAAAAAGTGGCGTATTGTTTGTCTTTATTTTGGTTGTTTTATGACGCATCTGCCTTATCTCATATATGTGGTTAAATGCCGAAAGTTCTAGGCTGCTAGAGATATGTGTATGTGTGTGTGTATGTCTAAAAGTTTGCTATTGACATATTGAGTGTCCTTGTACTGATGACACATTGTTGGTTAAACGAGGATTGTAGGTGTGTGTAAGTGTGTATTGTCATTGATATTGCGTTGCTAGTTTCATGCTTGTAATAGTAAATTTGGCCTCGAATATGTGTTAATTGAACTGGTGGTAATAAATCCCGGATTTCATCGAAAATTGGTCGATTGTATAAAAAACCAATCATTTGTACTATGGCGCCATGAGTTTTAGCTAATGAAAAGCCTATTGTTACAAATATTTCCATATGTATGTATACCTCTGTAAAATAGTAAATATATGTGCAAACAATTTTTAATTTCTCTTTTGGACGAAGAAAACGATACTTCAATTTTTACTTTTTAACGATATTTATCACCCTCTATGCTATGATAATAATTAGTGATTTTGTCGATAGGCACCAATTCGATGTACCGTTATATGAAATTTTCAATGAAGTTAAAAGTTCAATAGCAAATAGTTATATGTTGTAACGACGGGCCTCCCTCGTGTGCTAGGGTATAATACGTGATGAAAGGGTTCATCACAGAAATTTATATTTGTAGTGACCTGAGTAGAGAAAAGACGTTATTTCGAATTAAACGTTAACAATCGGTTTTATTATTGGAATATCTACACCTACAATACAATCAAATGTAATTTTTTATACCCTCCACCATAGGATGGGGGTATATTAACTTTGTCATTCCGTTTGTAACACATCGAAATATTGCTCTAAGACCCCTGAGTTGATCTAAGCATGTCCGTCCGTCCGTCTGTTGAAATCACGCTAACTTCCGAACGAAACAAGCTATCGACTTGAAACTTGACACAAGTAGTTGTTATTGATGTAGGCCGGATGGTATTGCAAATGGGTCATATCGGTCCACTTTTACGTATAGCCCCCATATTTAGCTTGGGGAGCCTCTAAGAGAAGCATATTTCATCCGATCCGGCTGAAATTTGGTACATGATGTTGGTATATGGTCTCTAACAACCATGCCAAAATTGGTCCACATGGGTCCATAATTATATATAGCCCCCATATAAACCGATCCCCAGATTTGGCTTGCGGAGCTTCAAAGAGAAGCAAATTTCATCCGATCCGGTTGAATTTTGGAACATGGTGTAAGCATATGATCTCTAACAACCATGCAAAAATTGGTCCACATCGGTTGATAATTATACATAGCCCCCATATAAACCGTTCGCCAGATTTGGCTTGCGGAGCCTCTAAGAGAAGCAAGTTTCATCCTATCTGGCTGAAATTTGGTACATGGTGTTAATAAATGGTCTCTAACAACCATGCGAAAATTGGTTTACATCGGTCCATAATTAAAGGGTGATTTGTTAAGAGCTTGATAACTTTAAAAAAAAAAAAAACGCATAAAATTTGCAAAATCTCATCGGTTCTTTATTTGAAACGTTAGATTGGTCCATGACATTTACTTTTTGAAGATAATTTCATTTAAATGTTGACCGCGGCTGCGTCTTAGGTGGTCCATTCGGAAAGTCCAATTTTGGGATACTTTTTCGAGCATTTCGGCCGGAATAGCCCGAATTTCTTCGGAAATGTTGTCATCCAAAGCTGGAATAGTTGCTGGCTTATTTCTGTAGACTTTAGACTTGACGTAGCCCCACAAAAAATAGTCTAAAGGCGTCAAATCGCATGATCTTGGTGGCCAACTTACCGGTCCATTTCTTGAGATGAATTGTTCTCCGAAGTTTTCCCTCAAAATGGCCATAGAATCGCGAGCTGTGTGGCATGTAGCGCCATCTTGTTGAAACCACATGTCAACCAAGTTCAGTTCTTCCATTTTTGGCAACAAAAAGTTTGTTAGCATCGAACGATAGCGATCGCCATTCACCGTAACGTTGCGTCCAACAGCATCTTTGAAAAAATACGGTCCAATGATTCCACCAGCGTACAAACCACACCAAACATTTTTCGGGATGCATGGGCAGTTCTTGAACGGCTTCTGGTTGCTCTTCACTCCAAATGCGGCAATTTTGCTTATTTACGTAGCCATTCAACCAGAAATGAGCCTCATCGCTGAACAAAATTTGTCGATAAAAAAGCGGATTTTCTGCCAACTTTTCTAGGGCCCATTCACTGAAAATTCGACGTTGTGGCTCGTTAGTAAGTCTATTCATGATGAAATGTCAAAGCATACTGAGCATCTTTCTCTTTGACACCATGTCTGAAATCCCACGTGATCTGTCAAATACTAATGCATGAAAATCCTAACCTCAAAAGAATCACCCTTTATATATAGCCCCCATATAAACCGATCCCCAGATTTGGCTTGTGGAGCCTCTAAGAGAAGCATATTTCATCCGATCTGGCTGAAATTTGGTACATGGTGTTGGTAGATGGTCTCTAACAATCATGCAAAAATTTGTCCACATCGGTCCATAATTATATATAGCCCCCATATAAACCGATCCCCAGATTTGGCTTGCGGAGCTTCAAAGAGAAGCAAATTTCATCCGATCCGGTTGAATTTTGGAACATGGTGTAAGCATATGATCTCTAACAACCATGCAAAAATTGGTCCACATCGGTTGATAATTATACATAGCCCCCATATAAACCGTTCGCCAGATTTGGCTTGCGGAGCCTCTAAGAGAAGCAAGTTTCATCCTATCTGGCTGAAATTTGGTACATGGTGTTAATAAATGGTCTCTAACAACCATGCGAAAATTGGTTTACATCGGTCCATAATTAAAGGGTGATTTGTTAAGAGCTTGATAACTTTTTAAAAAAAAAAAACGCATAAAATTTGCAAAATCTCATCGGTTCTTTATTTGAAACGTTAGATTGGTCCATGACATTTACTTTTTGAAGATAATTTCATTTAAATGTTGACCGCGGCTGCGTCTTAGGTGGTCCATTCGGAAAGTCCAATTTTGGGATACTTTTTCGAGCATTTCGGCCGGAATAGCCCGAATTTCTTCGGAAATGTTGTCTTCCAAAGCTGGAATAGTTGCTGGCTTATTTCTGTAGACTTTAGACTTGACGTAGCCCCACAAAAAATAGTCTAAAGGCGTCAAATCGCATGATCTTGGTGGCCAACTTACCGGTCCATTTCTTGAGATGAATTGTTCTCCGAAGTTTTCCCTCAAAATGGCCATAGAATCGCGAGCTGTGTGGCATGTAGCGCCATCTTGTTGAAACCACATGTCAACCAAGTTCAGTTCTTCCATTTTTGGCAACAAAAAGTTTGTTAGCATCGAACGATAGCGATCGCCATTCACCGTAACGTTGCGTCCAACAGCATCTTTGAAAAAATACGGTCCAATGATTCCACCAGCGTACAAACCACACCAAACAGTGCATTTTTCGGGATGCATGGGCAGTTCTTGAACGGCTTCTGGTTGCTCTTCACTCCAAATGCGGCAATTTTGCTTATTTACGTAGCCATTCAACCAGAAATGAGCCTCATCGCTGAACAAAATTTGTCGATAAAAAAGCGGATTTTCTGCCAACTTTTCTAGGGCCCATTCACTGAAAATTCGACGTTGTGGCTCGTTAGTAAGTCTATTCATGATGAAATGTCAAAGCATACTGAGCATCTTTCTCTTTGACACCATGTCTGAAATCCCACGTGATCTGTCAAATACTAATGCATGAAAATCCTAACCTCAAAAGAATCACCCTTTATATATAGCCCCCATATAAACCGATTTCCCGATTTGGCTTGGGGAGCCTCTAAGAGAAGCATATTTCATCCGATCCGGCTGAAATTTGGTACAAGGTGTTGGTATATGGTCTCTAACAACCATGCAAAAATTGGTCCACATCGGTCCATAATTATATATAGCCCCATATAAATCCATCCCCAGATTTGGCTTGCGGAGCCTCAAAGAGAAGCAAATTTCATCCGATCCGGTTGAATTTTGGAACATGGTGTTAGTATATGGTCGCTAACAACCATGCAAAAATTGGTCCCCCATATAAACCGATCGCCGGATTTGGCTTGCGGAACCTCTAAGAGAAGCAAATTTCATCCGATCTGGTTGAAATTTGGAACATGGTATTAGTATGTGGTGTCTAACAACCGTACCAGAATTGGTCCATATCGGTCCATATCGGTCCATAATTATATATAGCCCCCATATAAACCGATCTCCAGATTTGACTTTCAGAGCCTCTTGGAGGAGCAAATTTCATCCGATCCGGTTGAATTTTGGAACATGGTGTTAGTATATGGTCGCTAATAACCATGCAAAAATTTGTCCACATCGGTTCATAATTATATATAGCCCCCATATAAACCGATCGCCAGATTTGGCTTGCGGAGCCTCAAAGAGAAGCAAATTTCGTCCGATCCGGTTGAATTTTGGAACATGGTGTTAGCATATGATCTTTAGCAACCATGCAAAAATTGGTTCACATCGGTTCATAATTATATATAGCCCCCATATAAACCGATCGCCAGATTTGGCTTGCGGAGCCTCTAAGAGAAGCATATTTCATCCGATCCGGCTGAAATTTGGTACATGGTGTTGGTATATGGTCTCTAACACCCGTAATAGAATTGGTCCATATCGGTCCATAATTATATATAGCCCCATATAAACCGATCCCCAGATTTGGCTTGGGGAGCCTCTAAGAGAAGCATATTTCATCCGATCCGGCTGAAATTTGGTACATGGTGTTGGTATATGGTCTCTAATAACCATGCAAAAATTGGTCCAAATCGGTCCATAATTATATATAGCCCCCATATAAACCGATCGCCAGACTTGGCTTGCGGAGCCTCTAAGAGAAGCAAATTTCATTCGATCCGGTTGAATTTTGAAACATGGTGTTAGCATATGATCTCTAACAACCATGCAAAAATTGGTCCACATCGGTTCATAATTATACATAGCCCCCATATAAACCGATCGCCAGATTTGGCTTGTGGAGCCTCTAAGAGAAGCAAATTTCATCCTATCTGGCTGAAATTTGGTACATGGTGTTAGAAGATGGTCTCTAAAAACCATGCGAAAATTGGTTTGCATCGGTCCATAATTATATATAGCCCCCATATGAACCGATTTCCCGATTTGGCTTGCGGAGCCTCTAAGAGAATAAAATTTAATCCCATCCGGCTGAAATTTGGAACATGGTGTTAGTATATGGTCTCTAACAACCGTGCAAAAATTGGTCCACATCGGTCCATAATTATATATAGCCCGCATATAAACCGATCCCTCGATTTGGCTTGCGGAGCTCTAAGAGAAGCTAACCTCCGGAGCCTTGTGGAAAAGCAAAATTCATCCGATTCGCTAGAAATTTGGTACGTGGTGTTAGTATATGGTATCTAACTATCATGTAGGAATTGGTCCATATCGGTCCATAATTATATGTAGTCCACATATGAACCGATCCCCAGATTTGACCTCCGGAGCCTCTTTGAAAATTTTATTTTATAGAAAATTTTGCCAAAATTTTATTTTAAGAAAATTTTGCCAAAATTTTATTTGTATGGAAAATTTTGCCTAAATTTTATTTCTATACAAAATTTTGCCAAACTTTTATTTCTATAGAAAATTTTGCCAAACTTTTATTTCTATAGAAAATTTTGCCAAACTTTTATTTCTATAGAAAATTTTGCCAAAATTTTATTTCCATAGAAAATTTTGACAACATTTTATTTCTATAGAAAAAAGAATTCTACCAATCAAAGCCAAACGGTAAAAAATCTACCATTTATGGTAGAATTCTATCAAGTGTGGTATCCGTGTCTCCCGAAACCTCTTGGAGGAGCAAAATTCATCCGCTTCGGTTGAAATTTGGTACATTGTGCTAGTATAGATGATGCCAAAATTGGTGTATATCGGTCTATATTTACATATAGCGCCCAGATAAACCAATCCCCAATCACACAAAAATTTTGTTATATCGGTTCATAAGTATATAGCCCCCATATTTCAATTCTGGCTCTCTAATTACCGCGCAAATGTTCATATCAGTTCGTAATTATTTGTAGACTTTTCCTATATATACCGGCCAAGAACTGAATTATATACGTATTTAATCGGCCTTGCATTCAATTCTGTTGCTGCATTCAAGAAGTGAACACGTGGTAAAATTGAAAACAAAAAATTGGGTGCGGCATTGTTGTGTATTAATGAAAATACATTTATTTCGAAAAGTTTTAGAAACTAAGAAATGAATGGTGTGATGTTAGAGAGAACAAAAACGCTTTATATTAATATAAAATAACTAAAAACAAGTATATACGGCCAGGCCGAATCTTATGTACCCTCCATCATGGATTGCGTAGAAACTTCTACGAAAGACTGTCATCCACAAATTTCAACTCACATGGTTGTTAAATATTATATACTATCACCACGTACCAAATTTCAGCCAGATCGGATGAATTTTGCTTCTCCAAAAGGCACCGGAGGTCAAATCTGGGGATCGGTTTATATGGGAGCTATATATTATTATGGACTGATAGGAATCAATTCCTGCATGGTTGTTGGATACCCTATAGTAACATCACCTACCAAATTTCAACCGAATGGGAAGAATTTTGCTCTTCCAAGGTGCTCCGGAGGTCAAATCTGGGGATAGGTTTATATGGGGCCTATATATAATTACGGACCGATATCGACCAATTTTTGCACGGGTGTTTGAGGCCATATATTAACATCATGTACCAAATTTCAACTGAATCAGATAAATTTTGGTCTTCCAAGAGGCTCCGGAGGTTAAATCTGGGGATCGTTTTATATGGGAGCTATATATAATTATGGACCGATATGGACCAATTTTTGCATGGTTTTTAGAGACCATATACTAACACCATGTACCAAATTTCAGCCGGATCGAATGAAATTTGCTTCTCTTAGAGGCTCCGCAAGCCAAATCGGGGGATCGGTTTATATGGGGGCTATATATAATTATGGACCGATATCGACCAATTTTTGCACGGGTGTTTGAGGCCATATATTAACATCACGTACCAAATTTTAACTGAATCAAATAAATTTTGGTCTTCCAAGAGGCTCCGGAGGTCAAATCTGGGGATCGGTTTATATGGGAGCTATATATAATTATGGACCGATATGGACCAATTTGTGGTGGTGGTTGTTAGAGACCATATACTAACACCATGTGCCAAATTTCAGCCGGATCGGATGAAATTTGCTTCTCTTAGAGGCTCCGCAAGCCAAATCGGGGGATCGGTTTATATGGGGGCTATATATAATTATGGACCGATATGGACCAATTTTTGCATGGTTTTTAGAGACCATATACTAACACCATGTACCAAATTTCAGCCGGATCGGATGAAATTTGCTTATCTTAGAGGCCTCGCAAGCCAAATTTGGGGGTCCGTTTATATGGGGGCTATACGTAAAAGTGGACCGATATGGCCCATTTGCAATACCCGCCGACCTACATCAATAAAAACTACTTGTGCCAAGTTTCAAGTCGATAGCTTGTTTCGTTCGGAAGTTAGCGTGATTTCAACAGACGGACGGACGGACATGCTCAGATCGACTCAGAATTTCACCACGACCCAGAATATATATATATACTTTATGGAGTCTTAGAGCAATATTTCGATGTGTTACAAACGGAATGACAAAGTTAATATACCCCCCATCCTATGGTGCAGGGTATAAAAACAAATCAGTGATTAAGGAACAGGATATTTTTGTTAATTGTTTAAAATTATTGCGGATTTTAAATTGACTTATATGAAAAAAATATACATCATGTGTGGTAATAGGATGATCTATATTTACTCTTCATCTGAATTACAGGTTGGAGATGAAAACACTTTTTTAATGTCTATTTTTTATGTTACAGAAATTCCTAATGGTGAGTACAAAGTTCGAGTTTGGCCGCTAAAATAATTAAAAATTAGCAAAAAAAAAAAAATAAAATTATATTTGTTGCAAATTTTAATATAACTTGATGGGGAATAGCCCAAAGCAGTTTTTTATAAAGTTTATACTCTTCAAAATAGATTATTAAAGAATGTAATCGTGAAAATGACGATTTTAGCGCCTAAAATCGAACATACACAGAAAAAAAATTCACGAAAAATTTTCCAATTACAATTTTAATTGAGTTTTAAAAAATATTCAGTTAAAAATTTAATTGAATCAACAAATTTTTTAATTGAAACAAAAATCAATCACAAAAATTAATAGTATGAATTAATTTTTAATTGGATCAATTAATTTCTAATTGACCTTCAATTAATTTTCTAATTGATACTATCATTTCTGTGATTGAAGACATTTCAATTAAAAAATTAATTGGATCAATTAATTTCGTGATTGAATCGGAATAAAAAATTTTTGCGTGTAATAGCCGACTTAAATACTATGGTATACAGTCAAGTTGAAATTATGTCTAATTTTATAATATTTTTTTATTTCAAATATATTCTGATAAAACCAAAATTGCAAATTATTAAAAATAATTATTTTCACTTGCAGGTAGAAAGTTAATTTTTTGGAATATTCTTACTGTTTAATGCTAAATGCTATTGTCTCTAAGAAACTATTCTTGAACCCCGTAAGTTAAAAATCAATATGTACGATAGAATTTGATAATATTTTCTTATATTTTGTATAACTTTGCAAATTCAGATGCTTACTAAGCAAATCCGCACAACAAACATTAGCTAAATCGATGAAATTGTTATAGAAATATGAGTTGTATTGTACGAAAAATGTCTTAGTTGTATACAGGCTTGTTGTACCTTTTATTCCTTAATTTCTCTCAATTTTTGAAAATTATACTGGCAAACGTTTACACCAATTTCCCAAAAAAATTACGTTTGACACCAATTTCCCAAAAAAAATTGTTCATTTTTCCGGATAGCGGGAATATTTTAAATGAGTGTGAGTACAGTGTAGTCAAGTGTACCAAACTGGTCAATCTTTTACTCAGGTTTACTTGAAATTTTGCACAGGAAGTAGAATTAACATTCCGAATGTCTGTAATAAATTTGGTTGAAATCGGTTCAGATTTAGATACCACAGAGGCCAATTATTACTCCTATTTAGTTGAAATTTTGCACAGGGAGTAGAATTTACATTGTTGCTATCGGTTCAGATTTCGATATAGCTTCCATATATATGATTTTCCGATTTGGGCAAAAATGACCAAAATACCAAAATTTTCCTTATAAAATCGCCACTGCTAACTCGAAAACTTTTAAAAGTGACTCAAATTTTTCTTTATTTCTAATACACATCTATCGAGCGATAAATCATAAATACACTTTTGCGAAGTTGTTTCAAAATTGATTCAGATTTAAATGATTCCTATATTTTTTTTTGTCTAACATTGTGTTCCGCCCCAAGTCATTAGCCGACTTAAATTTTAAGTTTGACGGATTTGATATAGTATCGAAAATGTGGATTTACAAAGTGGTGCAGGGTATAATATAGTCGGCCCCGCCCGAATTTAGACTTTCTTTACTAGTTTTTAAATTTAAATTTATTTCGTTTTGGATATATAAATAAAGATTTATTTTTAACATAAATCTTTCTCTAGTAAAAAATCGCAAATAATAAAGAAATTCATTTGATCATGTTTTTTTTTGCGTTTTATATTTCATTTTTTATTATTTCTTTACCACCCCGGCCATAAATCTATTTTAACATTCGAAAGCAATTTGTTTTATATTTTTGTCAGAAGTCATATAAATTGTTGAAATAAAAGCCTAAATCCCGAGCATATATACAACTCATCCATATTTTACCTTGTTTCGAATCGGAAAAAAACCACCACATACCCAAACACACACACACGCTCGCAAAGTCACAATCCCCTGTCCTGAAACACAGACCATCACCTGAAGGTACATAAACGAATTGCAAATATTTGACTTCAATATCGAATGGCAAACGAAACGAAAATAGAACAGCAAATCCATTAAGAGATTTATTTTATTGCATGCAAATTGGACATGTTCATATTGGTTAATTTCATTACACCCCAAAAACGGAGCAAATTCAATGGCATGGGAGAAGATATTCTCCATGGATGGCACATTGTCGCTGAACTAGATATTCAATGGCCAAGCATAGTAGTAGAGGTCTTACTAATATATAATGACACTTGAAGAAAAATGTTTTGCATTAAACAAAAGCTATGGTGAAGGCTATTTTATCACTCAAATCACAGGGAAAGATATCTATAATGTCTTGCGCCAGTTGTGTAGGCTATAATACAGTTCGTCCACCCGACTTTAGATTTTCCTCACTTGTGTTTTTTTACCCACCACTTTAGAATGGTAATGGAGTTATAATAAGTTTGTCATTCCGTTTGTAACATATCGAAATATTGATTTCCGAACAAAAGTATATCTATTCTTGATCAGGGACAACATTTTAAGACATTAAACAAGCCCCTCAGCCAGTCTGCAGTCTTCAATATTATTGTCCTGAAAGTTGTCTCAGATTTTATTGTTTGCAGGTAGGTCAAACTCGTAGATGGACTATATCGGTCCAGGTTTTGATATAGCCCCCATATAAACCGATACTCGTTTTGGGATCTTGCCTTTCTAGAAACCTTACTTTTGATCCAATTTGGCTGAATTTGGAAATTGAGATGTACATAAATAGATCCACCGAATACTAGAGGTGTGCACGTGAGTAATATTTTGCTCACGCACACTCACGACAAAGAAATCTTATTCACGCACACTCACGCACAATATTTTTTGGTAGGACTCACGCTCACGAAAAG